>NC_071671.1:15381742-15684772 GCF_028554725.1 Zeugodacus cucurbitae
AGTAAGTAAAAAACCAAAATAAAATCAGAATGAAATAATTTCTCAATAAAGCTAGACTATCATTTATTTTCCCCCACCAGCGGTAAGAAATATTTGACACAGCTAGTTTTAACATAGTTCTACAGCCACACACTCCATTTTAAACACTTTTGGGCGCATATTTATCGACTGGTGGTGTATTATTCTAATTTATTTTATTGTTGTGCTGGCAGTTAAAGTACTATATGCAGTAATTTGCAAACTGTTTTCATTTAATTTTCACCCAAAAATAGGATTTTCATTACTCCCGCCGTAAAAGGAAGAGCTCGCAATCGGCAGTTGTTAGATGTTTGCAAACTGCAGTTACTAGTACTTGCATAAGTTCTCGTTTATTTACATTAAACAAGCGCTGCTGCGCAAACCCGCCAACTGCGGGCCGGCTTTCACCTCGTCTTGTCTAAAGCATTTTTGCGTTTTTGGCCAGCAGCCAAGTCGATTTTTAGTTCAGACATTTCACAGCTGTGGCTGTTTTGCTTTGACTAGCCAACAAAAATGAATGCGTCTGTTCAAATATCCTTTAACGGTTTTCGCATACCTAAATACATACAAAACGTGTAGTGCCGTTATCGATTCGGAAATGTCTGCTTGGCTCGTGAATATGCGGCAAGGGAGGTCAAATACCTCAACGAAAGGATTGCGCATGCAGCCATTTAGTGAAATTCCAAAGCGGTTGCGTGGCAGCAGAGTCTGGCTTACGTATAAACTAGTATATTTGTAAATATATTGGTATTTTTGTATGATCTAAGCTCTTCGAAGAGTGCGAAGCTCCTAAAGCCACATATTTTAACCCCCCCGCCCACTATATCTATGTATATGCAAATGAGCTATTGATTTTCACCTGAATGGCGCCTGTGTTCCTCAGTATTCGAGAAAGCCCTCATAAATATATGTCCTTAAATTGCTATGTAAATAGTTCTGTTTATAAAAACCACCCGCAAAACCTATTTATGTCTGCGCTTTCATATGCGCCGCACGTTCGATCGCAATCAAGTAAGTACAAAGGTTTAAAGCAAAATAAAAAACGTAACTTCTAGACGCTTGACCTTGCGAAGTGAAGTGCATCGAATTGTACAAATGTAACATACATTATTTGAGAAATTTGATTTTTGTGGCGTCACATCAAACAGTCGCAGGAAAACAAAAACCAATATACAGCTAGTGAATAGTTGTTTTGCTTCATTACTCTCACTTTTTGTGAGTATGCCTTCAATTATTGGAAAAATTTAATCCCTACTAGAGACACTATTGATCTCAGAGATCAGGCCAACAGATAAGAGGCATAGTAGCGGAATAATTTAAACTTTTTAAATTATATTTATAATTTTATCATGGCAAATTGTTCTCTAAGTTCTTCATTCAGTAGTTCATTATTTTGTGGCAATATCTATGTTGAGATTCTAAAGAATATTTTTTTAATATGCTATCTATTAATCTATTTAGAATATCTGCCATCCTAGCAAAAGCCGTTTTTCATAAGTATTAAGACTCGTTTAATATCGATAAAACCACGGAATATTTGATTAGATTCTCTACATATATATTCATAAGAAATATTTCAGTTTACTCCGATAAGAAAATCTTTATTTTAAGCCAAGCCAACCTAGTGAACTTTTGTCCAGAAATTCCTCATAAAGATTGGCTTATGAGTCATTTTGGAATATTTGACTTTTTGAGTTACTTGGTTTTAGCGTTAACCAACAAAACGTTTACTAATCTCGTTGCAGTCGTGAAGCACTGTCTGCTGAAACCGAATATACTATCGATTGTTCGGCATTGTGTTGCATTGTTAATTGCCATCGGTCTGTCCGGCATACGATTTATTCGTTGCAGCAGTTGCGTAGATAAGTGCGAATGTCACTGTGTATGGGAGATAGCGAATATCATTGTCGATATACATATTGCCCATAGCCTTGCTTTATTTTTTATAAGTTTTCGCATACTGTGTGACCAATCACATAAATACATCGTCAACTTTTATCCATTCGCACGCCTGTCAGGGGCAGTTATATAT
Organism: Zeugodacus cucurbitae; assembly: GCF_028554725.1. Classification (NCBI taxonomy): domain Eukaryota; kingdom Metazoa; phylum Arthropoda; class Insecta; order Diptera; family Tephritidae; genus Zeugodacus; species Zeugodacus cucurbitae. Next base: position 15,383,793 of record NC_071671.1, read on the forward strand.
ATATATATATGCAAAAGTAGTAGCAACAGCGTAAGTGACAACAAAAACAATATATTTGGTTAGCCATGACCGTTGGCCCGCAGCAGCCAGTTGACCAAAATGTTGTTAAATAAGAGCAGCAATATTTGTATGTTGAAAGTGACCCTGAGCTACTACCTCCACCATCCACCCACGCATAAAATCCATTATTGTCTACCAGAGCTTAGGAATTTTTTTTGTCTGCACATACATATGTTATATACTAACGAACAAAGTATCTAGATCTAATAAAATGGATATGTATAAATATTTTTTATATTTATATACGCCTGAGTATATCTAAATGCAATCCAATACTGAGTTCTGGCGGTGGTAAATCAGTTGCTACTTATAAACTTATATGCTTGAATACGTGGTCACAGTGGAACAAAAGTTGATAATAAATAAATAATATAGAACAAATTTTAACTAAACTTTATTCGGATTCCCCCTTCAGTTTCCTAGATAACTAAAATATTGCACATAACAAAGCTATGCCCGCGTATAAAAACACTCAAAACACATTTCTGCGTCTCGTTGTCGCGTGTTCGGCCATCTGCCACGCCCATCGAATGCCGCAAACAAGCTGTCAGATGTACGCCTATAGCCTACAGCGGCTACTAACATTTGGCCCTAACACACGACGTTTGGAAATACTTCTATGTATGTACATATGTAAGTATGTGCCACAAGTCTTTGGCATGCTCGCAAATTTGTTTTGTTGAGGAGTTAGAGTTAAGCACCTCCATTGTCACCCGTGCATGATTTTAATAGGAAATATGCTAATTAGAACAAACTTACTCCTAATTTTTCTTGGCAGATGCACCAATTTATGAATTTGGAGGCAATATGTGCTAACAAACACCTTCACTAATGCCTTCTCCAGTGATCAATGAAGTTATTATTATTAAATGAAATACATCTAGATGAAGACTAAACGTTTGAGAGAAGTTCGCTGAAGAATCGTGTCATATTCTGTAAAATTTTATATAAGAACCCTTTGTCTAATAAAACACATTTAATTTGTACATTTCCTTCTTCTTTCTTTGCTGTTATATTTCGCTTTCTCTAACAATTTAACATCAGAAAGCATAACAAGGAAGGAAAGGAAGGAAGGGAAGAAACGTCAAATCTTAGAATATGTGATGAGTTGGAATAGCATTGATACAACAGCCACAGTTATACAAAAAGTTAAAGAGAGTTCTACACACGAAACGAAAAAAATTCAATCGATAAAATGGAAAACACTGCACTGTTTACTGCACAACGCGTGTCTTGCGAATATCGCAAGCGCCACCCATAGTGTCCACAGCAGCCAACCATTAGGGAGACAACAACAAAATGTCGAAAGCTATCAGACAAACTTAGACAATAAAACTAAAGATACTTAAATGAAACTTTATGGATAAACCTATAAATATATATATTGATGTATATATGTAGTTATGTAGTTATGTATATGACTTAATAAAAATAACAATAACACATTATAATAAATATTATGCGCATCATCATTGTCCAACGCCTTATCATAAGCTTATGGAACAACTTAGTCATCGCCTTTGGCGTCAAAATAGCACGAACACATCGTCTTTCTTAGCTTGAATGTGGGTGCGTGTGTGTTTGACTGGCTGAGCGGTCTGGTAAGTATATTAAATATTATTATCAACATTAATGTAGTTCATTAAACAATTTAACACGCCGCCATGGTAGGTCGGCAACGCAACAAGCCAACGGTGACCAAGAGGCATATACATATGTATAAGAGAGTGTGTGTGTGTAAGCATACTGCCAGGCATATGAGCTTGCAGACAGGCTGCTTGTATGCTGCGCGGTGACCAACAATAAAATTGCGGCAAAACAGATTAAATAATGGAGCTCATCAACGTTTTTTGTTTTTGTTGTTTTTTCAGTGTTTTTCATTTCAGCTCGCTCTTTTTCGCATAGCCAACTAAGTAATTTCGTGAGTGCGTGCGTGTAGTGTTTTTTTTTAACTTCGCCGCATATTAGGAACCTTACTTGTGCTGTTGTTGCTGCTATTTTGCTAGTCAATTTAGAGCACATTTAACATATAAACGCAAGTGGCAGACCTCTGGAGTGCGTGTCCAGCAACAATAATTTTTGCTTAAAGTGCAGATCATAATCCAGCCGGTCCAATCACTAGGTTTCCTCATCAATCCCATCACTCGCAGCCTCGACCGTTGCTGGTGCCTCGTGCTACACTACCCAGACTTTGTTCTTACATATTCTCATATTACTTTGTTTTTGTTGTTTTAAGTTGTTTTTCGTTGTCATTTTCGCCAACTTGAATGCGTAGCTTGGGGGCGTGTCTCCCCAGCGATTTTGTTTATAATGTTGTACTCATTCATAGTGGCATTGAAAAATTGTCTGTCGTTTTGATTTATTTTGAAGTGCGTGCACTTTCTTTTGAGGTGTTGTAGTAGTCGTTGTTTTTTTTTTTTTTACATTGTACGAAACTCTTCGCAGAAGGTCTCACAGGCTTTTGGTGCGTGTAAAATATGTTGTAAGCGTACAATCATTGATACGCGTGTGAGCTGATTAATGAGCAGTGATTAGGCTTAAGTAATTGTAATTATGTTTATGGTTAGAAAAATTATAAGTTCGCTACAAGTCTTTAAAATGTTTTATTGCTTTGTTTGACGTGTGTGATAAAGCAACAAAAGAAAACAATGACGGAAGGATTTTGGTTTAAAAATGTCACAGAAATGTTAGTGACTTAAAACAGGTAAGTTAGGATATTATTCGGAGTAACGAAAATTTCGGAGTCATTTTCACAACCATATTTATTTACTATTTATTTGTAGACATATATAGGATGTAAATATTACAGAGAAAGCTACAAAGCAGCTGTGAATGGACTAAACATTACAGTTGAGAGAGAAAGAGAAATAAATTGTGCTTTACGTACTGTCAATGTCCTTTATCGATTTTTAACAGCAGCGCTCTCTTGGAGTATGGACAGAGAAACCAAACCAAACAGGCCGATATTCAGTTTTGTGTTAGTGAAGCGACGTTCACAGCGCTGCCTAAAAAATGTAACAAAAGCAAATTAAAGTCTTATTATTGTTCCTACGAATGGGAGACAAAAAGACATTGCTCTGACAAATAAACCAGTATAAAAAGTTGTATCAGCTGTTAAAGCGCTCTGTAAGGATTTCGGATTCGGCTATAATAGCGTAAAACGGTTCCTAAGCCAAATATATAAGGTGTTAACATAAGAGTAAATAACGGCAAGAACACTTCTGGTTTCCTATACAAAACCAACAGCCAGAAAGCAGAAGAAACGTGTTAATTGCAAAGCAGCTGAAGAAAACACCTTAAACATACCAAAAGCGGAAACACCACGACAATTCCGTTGTTCCATAGAATTTATAGTCTTTTCGTTTTGTTCTTTTTCACTTTCATTTATTTATTCCCATTTGTTTCTATTTTTCCGCACTTTTTGCATTTTAGCACAAATTTGAATTAATAGTTCAAAAATAATTTTTAATTTTTTATAAATTTGATTTATAACAAATTTATTTAAATCTTAAATAATATTTTAAGAGTACATATAATTATATTAACATACAATTTTGTTTAGCATTATTTTAAGTTTGTTAAGCACCCACACACACATATTAAATTAAATTAAATTAACGAAATAGTTACCTTCGATTTTTTTTTATTTTTATACGCATAATTTGTTATTATTTTTATTTCATCATCAGTTCCGTTCAACTCCAATCACGTTGATGACCATTAAATATAGATTTTGTACACATAACACACCCAATTTCACTGCTTTAATGTAAGACTCTATGAAATGACCATATAAACTTATTCACACACAAACTGCGTTTTGTTTTGAACCGCTTTTCCACCAGCCGCTTTGCACGTTGTCTCCCACAAATTCGCATCGCACGAAAACGGCAGGTCAGCTGAAGAACTTGCGAATGTGCTATGCTTTACGCCACTTTTGGAAAGTTATTTTGTTATTTTCTCTTTTCGCTTCTCACTCGCTACACACTTTACAACGGTACGCTCTTCAATAGCCAATTTGATATTAACAATAAAATTCAAAATTTTTTATACAAATTACTTAAGAACGACGCGCACGAAAATATCTGAAAAAAGATTTACACAAAATAAAAACAAAATATGAAACAATCAATTTTTTTTCATAATCCTAAAAAGCAAACCTTTAAGAATTTTGCGGTCTTTCAGCACTAATTTTAAAAATTTATTTCTTTATTTTTACACGCATTCCAGCCTTTTGTTATATTTTTTGTATTTGTTGCAACGCGCTAACAGGACGACAATCACCGCTATATTTTGAACAACGAACGAACGCGGATAACGGCGAAATGAAGACTGAACTACATGCACGTCCCTAAAGTTAATGAAACTGCAGGAGATAAGTCAAACAAAGGCAGCAGCAGAAGCAAAGTCAACTGAATAGTAAAGTCAGAAGCTGCAGCACAAAATGTATTTGGAAAAGCACAGCAAGCAGCGCTGTTTGGCAAACACAGTGTCGGTGGAGACACTTGCTGTGGTGGCTGACGTCGACGTTCACGGCTGCGGTGACGCAACAGTGACTGTTTACGCGCTGCCCATAGTCGGTTTTCCTCATGTTGTTTCCATTGTGCAGTTAGGTAGGATCAGTTGCTCGGTTGGGTTGAGAGTTGGGGCGAAAAATGTTCGATTGCTATGAAGAAACATTTTGTTGGGGGAACCAAGTTTTTGTGTGAGCGATTTCAGAGGTATTGTGATTTATTTTTTGAACCATATTGGTAATAAAAAATAATTAACGAGCATTACATTTCATAGAATTTATTGAGTAAAACACGGTTGTTCTAAAAGTTATCCAGTCTTAAAGTCGACCGATTCTTTGATTATTAAAATTTGTCTAACCTCATGATGAAAGAATGGAACAAGAAGCTGGATCGAAGCTAATTTCATTAAACTAGTATTGCTACTGTGAACGAACTAAAATCACTGAAATGCCAGTGCGATCGCAATTTACAGAATTCACTGCTATTTTCAAAACGAGATCGCAGTTGCTAAAATGAAATATCACTCGTCCCTAGTAGATACTATACTTTATAGTACATATGTATGTCCGTAGAGAGTTGAAATAGTTCGAATATAATTTTCGGATCTCACAATTGCTTTTAATGGAACACTAAACGAAATACCAACAGCAATTCCACATGCAGTGTGTACACATGCACTGAAATAAATTTAATTTGTGATTTTATGATAATCTCTGTGTACTTTGGTGCTCTTATTATATTTGTGTATTACTTCCATTTCTGCTACCAGCAGCATTGTTCTATTGCAACAGAATTTTTCACTTTTTATCGCTAATTTTTCTTCTTTTCTTATTTTATTTTGTTAAGGCGTACGAACGCGCGCCTACAATGGGTCTTCAACAGTGGGATTCCAATACAAGGGATCGCACAGACAATTTCGGTCATTCCATTTTTTCAACAGCCTGCTTCGCTTCCTCTGGGATTACCTATTCACTTAGCCATATTCCATTCAGCATTCAGTTTTGGCGACTCCTTGGTGCGCTGAGTTTTCATTGTGTCTTCAATTCGATTGCCGCGCATGGTTGTCGCTATTGTCGTTTCTGTTGATGCAATTGTTGTTAGTACCTGGTGCTGTTGCTAGTTATTTTTGTTCTTTATTACCAAAGGGGTCGTCGACTGCATTTTGTACTCCTCGCCTGTTTCTTGTGCTGGCGCGGTCACTAGTTCGAAAATATTCAACAGCAAAAGTTTGGTTAGATTAAGCTAATTAATATGACAATTATTTAGTATTTTGTATTCCAGCGAATCCCTGGAGTCCAAATTTAAAACTTGTAACGATACAAGACAAAGCTTTAGCTTTCTATCACCTAGATTATGGATCCCTGTTTCATATGTCATCCATATCGTCAAAAGACGGCTATCCTACCATTAAGTAAATTTCAATGTTATTCTTGTAATGGGAAATTTCTAGACCTTTTTCTAAAGAGGTAGTCAAAATTATTCTACGCTGGCTGGGTTATGTTGTTCGAATGGACGAAAGTGCCCCAGCTCTGAAAGTTTTTGATGCAGTACCCGCTGGTGGAAGCCGAGGAAGAGGAAGACCTCAACTCCGATGGACGGACCAGATGGAGAAGGACCAGTCTTCACTTGGTATTACCAATTGGCGCCAAACTGACTCGGCTATAACCGCGTAAGCGGTTTCTCTGCCAGTCAAGAAGAAGTCAAAATTATGTACACATCGGAGGTCTTTTTACAAGTTTCACAGAAAAAGCTTTCGCTTGCTTTGTTGTTATAGGGTATCAAAATGATATATTGTTAGAAACCTTGATCTATTCCTGAGCGAGAGAAGTCAGTTTGGCAAGAATAGCTAGAAATATGGCAGAGATATAAGCAAATGAACTGAAGACTCCCAGTAGTCAAAAGTATTTACACACAACATGAAATGGATTATCCTGTTCTTATTTAATGATAACTATAAAATTTTAATGTTCAATGTAAGTTCCTATTCTTAGGCGATAAATTCATAATTGGTTACATGGCATTTGGGAACAATAACAGCCTGCTTTATGGTTCGAATTGGTTCAACACAATTGTGCGCTAAGTTAACTGTTAATTTAGACCAAATAATGATAATTATTCTTCTTCTCACGTGGTAAATGCATAAAGCGTTTACTAAAGAAGTCATGGAACTAATAATTAATAATTAATAATTAATAATTAATAATTAATAATTAATAATAATAATTAATAATTTATTTGCCCACTAAAGGCTTAAGGATGCAATTTGAGGCAAATGAGAGGAATATCACTTTTTTGGTTTCGGAAATATTATATTATTTATCCACAACGTAGGCATTTATGTTAACTTTTTTAAGGTCCTGAGCAGTGTACCATCATTGACTGTTCATGCAATATGCTGATTCGATGCTGCTGCAATATTAACAGGACTAATTGTGGGATTTTGTATGACAGTTCCTACTAATCTTCTACATTATCTTGGAGTTATCACAGGTTTCTGTCCAGTTCTCTTTAAAGTATCATTGCAATTGTTTGTCTCCTTCTTTTTAATAACATTATAAACAGTATTCCTTTAAATTATATTAATGTTTACTAACTCCGAAGCCGAAACAAACTTAATAACAGCCTCCGATGTAGTTATAATCCTTAATTCCGTTGGTTTCGGCGTTTTATTTACCAATATTCGTGTATTGTATTCGTACCTAAACTTCCTTACACACCATTAGTGTTTTGTGTTTGTTATCGCAGATATTTCGCTGTTATAGTTGCTGCTTTCATTGGAATATACATAACTAACTGCTTTGTGCAGTTAGAGAGAGTCATATATTGAATGAAGACTTTATCTAAAGGCGTAATATTAAATTACTGTGCGTGGAAATGATTTTAATAAAATTTAAGTGCTGAGTTATTCAGTTTGACTTAGCAGTTCGTTGATGAAAGACGTGTCTGTCCACTGGGGACTCCAGTATTGGGGCCCTACCGGACAGTACCAAAAAATGTGATTCCTGTGGATTCTTGGGGTGAGTAGTTTTGAAGAAAAGCGTGAAGAATACGTAAAGTTTTCATTTTAGAGTAGTAGGATCAGATTTTGGGTAGAAAAATTATAAAATATTTGAAAATAGCGCAGGGTTAAAGTTAGAGAGTTGTTCGGAAAAATAAATGAAGAAATGTTCAGATCACGACTAAAAAGCTCAGTTATTTTACGTCAGATTTCTGATAATGTGATTTGTGGATAAATAAGATCCAACTATAAACCATCGGCCATAGAATCGAATCTAACTTATTCTAAAAAGTTGTCAAGCTGAGGAAACTAGAACTGAGTCGATTTTTCTTTTAGCTATTGACTTTATTTTTTCATTTACTTCAGTGATCAACAACTTGACCCACTAAATGTTCAAATAGTTCAAATGGATTTGGTAACATCGCATCGGAACTGCAGTTTAACTCAACAAATTTCTAAAAGTCTGAAATGCGCCTGTTATTTCTTGTTTTCAAATTCCGATCTCCAGGACATTTTAAATAACCTTGAATTATATAATAATTCATCCTTAAAAGTTTTTAAATACGCTTGAGAGATCGAGAGGGTTTGCGCTAACAAGAAATCTACAAAAGTTTAAAATATGCTGAAAATTATTTTATTTCCTTCTTGCTAAGAATATACGTTTCTTATTGATTTTTAAAACATTCGAAATAACACTAAATGATCTTAGTTGATAAACCTTTTTAACTTTTTTGTTTTTCGAACACGATTCGGATGATTTAACGGCAAATTTAGCATTTAGCAAAAATTGGGCTTCGTAACTCAACTACCAGTGGTTTAAATAATGTGAATAAATTTATCGATAGCAAACATAGTTGACAAATACTATATATGATAATATGTATACTGAAAGAGCTTAACTAAGAAGTTGACGATTATATTCCTGACATTGTCAACATATTTTTGTAACTCAAGTCTTTAAGTCTTTTCGATAAATTTATCAACAGCAAACATAGTTGACAAATACTAAATACTTAAATATGTATACATATTTAAAGATATTAGTTGAGATTAAGGGTTGACGTTTATATTCCTGCACATTGTCAAAATGTTTTAAGTGGTGTACTTGAAAAACTTATAAAATCCAAAAACCTTTAATAAATTTGCAGCAGAGCCATAGTAAACTTGAAAAGCGGGTCTGTTCTGTAAAAAATTGTCACCGATCTTGCACAAATCATTCATGAAAGATATGTAAAGAGCTTTAGAACTTCCTAAAAAAATTAACTTGACAAACTCCTTGTTATTAAAAATCCTTAAATTTCTTATGCTATGAAATGTATTTCATAACACTAAATAAATATGTTTATTAATAAAAACTGTAATTAGTATTGCAGCAAAAGCATTAGAATGCTCTTTAAACTATATTTAGTGCAAAAAATATTTCACCATCCTTTGAAAGAGAAAAGCTTTAGAAAGCTTTATGCTACCTAACCGAAAATATAATTTGAGCTTTAAAAAGCTCTATATTTAAAAAAGTATATTTTAAATTTACTTTTGATACTACTTTAAAATGAAAATTTTAATAACTTTCGATATTTGGTAATAAAAATAAATATGAATAATATATATACATGTCTTTTATTTAAAACGTTGCAAAAGTTGAGTAGAAGCCCTTTTCCCACCTTTATTTTACTGTCATTTATTCTCTCCACGTAGCATCAACGGTTTGAAGTTTGGAGGAAGCTCTAGCCATTCAAAAATTTATTAAACTTCTCAAGATTATTACAACAGTTGCCACTTATCACTCGTGACATCATGACTTGTGGCCAATTTAAACGAGAAAACAGTGCGATGGTGCCACTTACGGCGATCTGTGGCAAAAGCGCCGAGTATCCCGGGAACTTAAAAAGTCATGTGAAATGAGGTGTCGAGTTGGCGATGTCAAAGAACGCAGCAGAAAATTGGTGCTCGAACAGAGGTAAACAAACGCTCTGTGCCAATGCAACCGATCGCCACCAGCACTTGAGCCACTTCGTGGCAAATTATAATTAAAATGGGAAACACGTAGGAAATGTCAACACGCACGATGATGATGAATTAAGTGGCAACGAGCAAGTACCACCAATAACTAAGTTGAGTGTTTACATGGCGGAAACTGCTGGTGACACTTTTCGTGTCATAAAAACGCAATTTCACGTTGATGAAGTTTCAGTACGCAGTTGATGCTGCAGTAGACGCAAGGTATTCTTGGCGAGGGTCGAAATTTCTAAATTAATGGTATAGCCTAAATTTAATTATTTTAAAGTTTTTCTAAACTACCAGTAAACTAACTACCTAGAAGTATTGCAGGTTTTTTAACTCATATAACCTTTCATGATATCCTATCTTTTCGCTTCACTTGGATTTATTTGTATTTTCTTCCTTTTGTTTTATTCACTTTTTGCAAAGCATCCTTCTGTACCATCCAAATTAGCGCTTGTTGCACGTTGTAATTACAAATATCGCCAACGGTTGATCTCTCATCCACCCCATCATTGACTGGTCTGCCGCCACTAGCACAATGTTGGTTTTGCAGGCACAGCTGTGCTAGCCGACATGCATTTAATTAAATATCGAACAAATGTTGAAAAGTTGTAATAAAGAGTCTTGGACACTAACTTAGTGGGGTAAGAATGCAGATCGACAATGACAGATTGTAGATGATGTGATGTACAGTGGTACGATGCTCTGTAATTTGAGATCAAAAATTGTCAACGTGTCAGATCTATTTTATGGGTAACAGTTTGATTTCATGATGGTCTGTCTACTTTTTACTATCGAGATTATAAATAAAACTATGGAGTCTAAAGTCCATTACCTGGGATTACCGTAGTGAGAAAATAGTTTTTGATCTGGCTTGGAAATTGAGATCAAGCTAAAATCCAAAACTTATGCATTCTAGGGCATCAAGCAAACCCGTCCAGATGTCAATAGGCCTTTGTTTGCCTTTACCTGGAACATACTCCCTTATCTACATTACACTAGGCCTCCAACTAAGCAGTCAAGTGAACTTGTATGCTCACCATTGCTGCACATGTTTTCAAGTCAAAACACTGAGGCGCCTCTTCCCTCAGCGATTGTCACGATTAACCTTTTACATTTGCGCATCGTTAGCATTTTCTAGCACACATATTTACATTTTGATCGTACGCGCATGCGTGATTGCCCTTTGCATCGTACTTGCGCTGCAGCTGATCGGTATCTTATAATTCATATGCATACCTGCGCAAATAAATAGTTATAAGCGTAAATATACACGTATACTTTAGACTTAAGTGCGCGTGGCTCATCAGCTGCGTTTCGCATATTTTAACTCACAGTCGCGTTCTGACTTCGACCCGGACTGCAAAAAGAAAGAAGAGATACAAGAAAGTTAAATGAATCTGAGTAATGGATATAGCGCAATCTAACACATCTCACACAAACTAACACATGTCAACTATATTCGCATCTCTTGAATTCACCAATTCTGTTAACGTTAATCTTTCTATACACCGAATTGCCGACAAGACAATCAAAAACCACCGAGTTTTGTTTGGAGACTGTTCATCAAAAGATATTTGATAGTGAGATACCAGAATGAAGTGTCAAATCGTATTGGAGGGAGTTAATGATTATTGGATATTGATGTATATATTTTAAAGCTTGTTATTGAGATTACTCACATATATTGATACATTTATGTATATATATTTTTATTATATATGGATATTATATACATTAGTAAACACCTAATCCTTCGCTACCTTCTCCGCTTAGTTGTGCTTATTTAAAGGATTCCATTGCTGTAAGTCATTTGAATAAATAATAATGTATTCCTTATTCCCTCACGGGCCTGTATATTTCTCAGCAAAAATTCTTTACATTTCTTAAGAAGTTCTGTCACTGTGATTTTTCTCAATTGATATCGCAATTCTGGCTTGTTAGCATTATGGCAAGTTATATACAAACTTACTGGTAGAGTAAGTAGATATATCTATGTACATACATTCTTACATACATTTAAATATGCATTTATTTATCTCGGACATGTGGTAAATGCTGCGTATGTCCTGCTGATGCTGAAAATTCATGACCAGGCAACAATTGCTGGTGTTTCAGCTGTTGTCTGACTGCTTGTGGCATTTTGAGCTGTGGACAGCGATGTCTTGTGGTATGTCAGTGCAAATAAAAATTCCTGCAATCCTTCAACAAAATTGCTGATAGCACCATGTTGGCATTGCTTTTAATTTGATTTATTTATTTTGTGCTTGTTGTTATTGTAAGTTTTGCGAAGTTTTGTCAGTTGCTATTGATATTTGTTTATTTATAGTGTCTTCATGAGCTTAAAGAGATATAAACTTGCAAACCTATAGAAATTGCGTCTATAACTTCCAACAAGGTGTAGGAGTCAATTAGAACAAGTAGAGAGAAAAAAATATTTGAAATCTGTGATAAGGGAAATAGCGCTAGACATTGTTAAGTTTGTCCTCAGATATTGATACTAAGAAGTAATCAAGTAAAGGGGGTCGTAATATCGTCTCTTTTTCTGTAGCCCTCTCTCTGGTTACAAGATTTTTTTTAATTTATAAGGAGAATAAGAGAAATGCACTATGTGCTATTTTTATTTTCACAACTACATTAACAAACTCTAGGGTTTACTGAACTGTTATCTCGCATATGGTAAATATAAAACAGGAAAGAACACATAGGAGCAAGGTGCAGCATTTGTAATTCTAGCGAAACCATTAAACTCTCCATCGAAAGCCAAATGTGTTAACGCAGGCCAGTTGGCGCATTGGCATTACTGAAGTTTAATGTGTTTCTATGCGTTATGCCAAATGGGTTTCCGCTCTGGCGTTTCGTGACGTAAACAGTGTTGTTATAGCAAAAGGGTAGAGAAAGATATGCAACTAAAGAACATTAAATCTGAGGGCATCTCGCGAGATGGTAAATTGAGGCATCACTTTAAAGATTTTTATTATATTTTAAAGCAATTATTGATTCTGTAGATATATGTAGAGCTTATTTAAATATGTTAGAAGAAGCTTTCACACGCATTAAAAAAATATAAATTAAATTAAAAAATTAATTAACAAATATATTATAACATCATATATAATATTTGCAGGATCATGAAAAATCTTGTAGAATTGCAATATTGAAGTTTCTACTCAGTAGCTCGTTCTTACCACCAATTTATAGTATAAAAGACAAAGAATACTTAAGAATCTTGAACTCCGCATACTCCCACAAAAAAAACTACGCCTGTTCCCATAAGACATGTAAGCTTCCAAGTGAAATACCACAGCAGCAGATGCAACAGAATTTAATTGAAATTAAATTTAAAACATAAAATAACAAATCATACGAATGCAATGATTTAAAGGAGAACCACACCACCCCAAATAACATTTTCGTCGTATAATTCATTATGCCAGGCGCACGCACAGGTAATGCACAATTATGAATGAATTATATTTGGTACATGCTGCAAGTAAACGTAACGGTAACTCGTGCTTACAGTAATTCACCATAGCCTTTCTTTGCTTTTAAATTACATAAAGATACACATACGAAGTGTACCATATGAGTCAGCGCCATTTACTTGCGGTTTGTTGGGCACATTACGAGGCAAACAATGGGACCTGCTTGCTCTGCAATTATTGCACTCGTTGCATTGCGTAAAAGTGACAATCGAAAGAAAGCGTAGAAGAAGAGCCGACAAAGGATAAAGCGCCAACATTTCAATTGAAAATGTTGCAAGGATGCATGCCACAAGGTAGTATAGGGGACGCTCGTGCGTTCTTTGATTTTCAATAACGTTAATGAGTGGTCCACACGGTAAGCAAGGATAATAATACACTCTCTGGTACGAATTCAACTATATAACTTTGTTGCTGCTTTTGTAAGAGAGAACATCGGCCAAATATAGCGAGCAGGGAAGTGGCCATTCGCAGACCCTTCTGGGATAACATTTTTTATAAGGTTCTTAGTAGAAGTTCTATATATTTTGTAATTCAGTAAGGTAATTTTCTAAATACTTGAACTTTACTTCCTTCTATATAAAAACACCATATGTTGTGAAAGAGATTTTGTCTTAAGTGTTGATCCGTTAATATGATATTTTTTCCAATACACAATTCAATAGCTTTATTTTAATTATTAAATCAATATTACATGTGTCTTTATGCCTACTTGGATTTCTTCACAGATGTTGTTGTTGTCGCTATTTCATTTAGTAGACAGTCTGCGCTGAATTTAATGATGGTATCTGTGCCATTACCGCAATAGTGAGCATGTACATACATTAGAGTAAGCAGGTAATACATATAGATAGATAAATAAAAATTTATACTCGTGTTGCGTTTTGTTCATTGTCACCTATTAATAACCGAGAGAGCCACATGCATCGGAGTATATTAAATTAAATTTACAACATTATTTAAAGTGAGCATGGTTGCTTAGCGATAAGCTGGTTGCAGTATAGAATGTATGAAAATGTGTATGGATGAAAGGTGGTCCTTAAATGTGGGAAAAGAGTTAGGACCCTTACAAATAGGAAAAGATGATTATTGCTGAGAACAAACTGAAATATTATGAATTTCATATGGGAAATAGTAGTTCAAACATCAATTCATGTAAATAAAATTAAATTTAATTTCACTTCACAAGTCTCACAGATGTATATCCTGGAAGTACATGAGGAGCATTAAACTGCTCTTATTGATTCATTTGTTGAGGAGCTTTTGCTTCCTTTTTAAGCACTGCGACTTTCCTATCTATGTCAATCAGTGCTTACTTTACGATTTATTAACGCTACTGAACTATTTGTTGTGAATACGAAAATTCGATTTAAGAATTTTGACAATAACTTTGTAAACTGCAAATATTTCTGAATTCAGCTCACGTTTTCAGGTTTGTCTGGGAATTTTTGCTCTTATTGTTAGCTACTATGTACTTACGTTTTTCGTCTATCTTGTTGATATTCGCTGCACACCTCTGTGGATTCTTGTGTGGTTGGTGATCTCTTCAGTGATTTAGTTGCCTTGTGAAATTGTTATGTAGTTTTTGTTGCTCTTATTGTTGTTGTGATATTGCCATGAGAGACGTCGTGGGTGTTGAGAGCTGCTTACCATGTGCGACATAAGTTCATATCGCTGCTGTCAGAGCGTTGACTTGTTTATGTCGCATGCCCGTCATTTCACAACATCCAGCGAACTACAAAATAACAAAAGAGAAAGTGAAAAAAATATTGATAGAATGCGGAGGAGATAAATACGAAATTCGTATGTTAGTTCTGTAGTTTTAGAATACAGAACATTGGACATTCGTAAGAGAACCGTTATTAAATGTTCAAGGGCAATTATTTAGAGAAATAAATACTACTTATAAAAACTGATCACATTCCGTTCCTTGCTAGCCCAGAAGACTTAAAAGACACTCATACTTAACTGTGGGATGAAAGACTAACTCTAGCTTCCCTCAATATCCTGATGTTCATTCCATCATTTTTGAAAGTCCTTACGAAAAACTTATAACATAAATCTAACTCCAAGGAATTGAGGGTATAAAGATGGCATGGACATCTTTCTCGGTACGTGAAAAATCTTTTAGAAATTATTGAAACTAGTTTATTTTTATTAAAGGAGCAAAAATATGATATGAGTCAAAACTGAATCGAATTTTACCGATTTTTTTCGATACCTGCGGACTTAAACGTTTTCTTCCCCTATTATGTAGAATATACGTTTTAATATGACAGTTTTTTATTTGTTTCTGTATCCTACCAAACATCCATTAATCCATCCATGTCTAATCAAAAACTCTCTATGCTATTCAGCTATTGCTTGTTTTGTATTGCTAATATTTATGCTCCCATTTGCAAGTTTCTACGCTTTTGAGTTTAAATTAATTAAATTGACTTAAATTATGTTATTAAATCACAGTAAATTCCAAAAGGATTACAAACGATCTTTTACATTTTACAATGCAACAAAAGCTCAGTGAAGTCATTTAAGGGTATATAGCAAAATTATGCAAATCTTTCTAAAGGAATTATGGCTTTAATGTGAAGTCTACGCATTTTCTTTGTTGCTGTTATGACTACTCCTTTTGGTGTTGTTATTGCGTTTGTATTCGTTTTGGCTCTGGTATTTCTTGATATCCCACATATGCCATAAATAAATTGATTTGACACTTCTCTTGAGCGCCTTAATGTATGCTACACCAATTTGTAACAAAGTAAGTAATATTGGTTAAGTTGTAAAATTATTTTCGTGTGTTCAATTGTGTGAGTGTATGGCTGTGGATTGAAATTTATTTATATACTCTGGGATATGACTTACAAAATATGCTCGTAATAAATCCCTCAAGAAAACCACTATGCCAGCAAGTCTCCTCAAACTTCAAGTATATATGTACATATGTATATCTGCATATGTGAAGACATAAATTTAATTTAAATATCTTTGCCTCTTTTGTTGAAATCTATATGATATCCTTAGTTGCCATCTTCAGTGGTGTCATATACTTGTCTTCATATTGAATACATATGTTTTTGTTGGATGTGTGAGCAAGTCTGCTTCTTCTATTCCTTGCACGTGACAAATGCGTCAAAGCCACAAGCCATCAGTTGTGGTTTCTATAACCATCTCTAACACGCACGCATATATTTCAATCTCATCTTCGGTGGAGTGCGCTCAGCTGTATATTGCTTTGCTACAAAATTCATATTCGTCTTGTGGTCACATTTATGCAACAATTAATAGATATAATATAAGATAAATCTATACTACGTTAAAATAATATTTTTACAGAGATATTTGCTGATAAATATATGGGTTTCGTTTAAAATAATTTCAACTGCCATAAAAATATATGCACATATCTATGATGCATATAATATACTCATTTCTATACATATATGGTTGATTTACATACATTGTATGGTAATCACTTATGTATTCCTCATCATAGCCAAATAGCGTTCATTAAATTTCGAATCGCTTCTATTTTATCGTCCCGGATATTTCACTTCAAACTCAATAATATAATGCAGATATGTAGGCGTTAACCTCCTTCGGCAACCTCAAGCGATTTCTGGTTTAGAAGCTAATCACGTTTAAACGCTGCAACCAGTAGTTTGCCAATGGCGCTGCACTAAATCATCTTCGAAACTACCATAACTCCATATTTCTATTTACATACAAACATGCGCTCATACGAGATGAGTTTGGTGAGTCTCGCAAATAGTTGAATATGAAATTGATGTCTTATAGCAAAACGGAGTTCTGTTGCTCAAGTCTCTAGATAAGTACCAAATTTCTCGGACAAATACATAACAAATGAGCAGAGTCTGAATGCCTGGCTTATTTTATTCGAGATCTAAGGAATTTCTTAAAATCTGGTAGATTTTGATGGCAGAGATACTTTTCAAAGTTCAATCCCAAAAATGCACCCCCAAATCCGGACCACTTTATTGAATTTCTAATATACTTACTTTATCGTCTGTAGTAATTTGTCTCCGAAACTCGAATCGATGATCTACCAAGTAGAAATAGGAACCCTAACTTAACTTAGTTGTATTTGGACTAAATATTGCGAATTCGGAACAATTTCTGATGGTCTTTAGTAGTAGTCTTTTAACAACTCTTGATGTACTCACAAAAACAGTGTTGCATTTGCAGTTACAGAAACTCTCCTCGTGGTAGCATGATTAAGCACGGCAGTGAATGGAATTTTGCCGAATTGAGTTAAACTGAAAAGGCACAGGAAAAATGATAGTACATCAACACTTCTAAAACATGCCACTTGCCACATTGAAGAGCAATTTGTAGCGCAACACAATTGCATGAATATGTATTCCGATATGTACATAATTGTTGTACAACAACAAACACACGACTGTCAGTAAGTACGATTGTTTGTGTGCTTCGGCTTTTGCCGTTTATTTGCCAACTGATAAGCCATAATATAACAAATAACACATACTCCGGATCCCTGCCAAACTTACTCATCGTTCTGTCGGCCGTCCAAAGTGTCTGCCTGTCAATATGCCATTGCGGCGACTGTCTGGACTAGATTGCAACTAACTTGCGGCTGATTGCAAGTAGAACGCTTGGGCTTTGTTACATACACTACCACAACGCCGTGAAGCGACTTAACCTACGCGTCGGCGCGTTGGTTGCGTGTCGTGGCATGGCTTTTATGTACTAGGGAATAATATCTGCGGGATATCAATTTGCATTGCACGCTTGTAAAGTCACAGACTTGCAAAATGTAGCCACATAACGCCTATTCCGACTTTAGTCCATCGCAAACAGCAAATAAGATCGGTTTACATGTTGTTGCAGACCGTGGCGATAAACTGTGAAAGAGCCAGTAACTAGGCACAGGACTGGAGACCTGCATGTGCTATCTTCGTTTTGTGCCAAATACACGATGGGTAGAGCTAGTAAATAGACGAAATATTATGGTAGTCTGTTGCGAAGTAACCAGGAAATGCTGGCGTCCAGCACGATAAGAGTATAATCAGATTACTAAAAAAATAATTCCCACCAAAAAGGAACGGAGGATCATCGATCATAAAAGATTTGTATTTGTACAATGAAAAATAAACCGAGAGTTTTAAAGGGATCATCCAACGTCAGCATATTTCGAAAGCAATTTATTTTAAAATAAAATTAAAATAAAAAAGTCTATTTTCAATATCCGAACCACTGTGCATCATGAGGGTTATGTTGCACGTTCAATGGCCACGGGCCACTAGACGCAACAGTCGTAACCCAATACACATGGGTGGAAGGAACGTTACATTACGATTTATTTTATTCAATTTTTGTTTTTATTTCTACATGCAACATATTGTTGCCACTGCCTGTGCATAGGGTCACTGTTCATTGGTGATTGCAGTCTCAGTTGTGTGTCTTGGTGTCGGTGCACTTTGTAATGCTGTGCCGCTGCTGCTGTTGCTTGTTGCTGACAGCCAAGAGCACGCTTCCTCATTCCTACTACCCCTACGGCTCCCTGAGGAAAATGTTGTCTCACGTTTTTACTGTATGTGCAGGAATTGATGCAACAAATAAAAGCAAAACAAAGAAAAACTGACAAATAAACTTTGGGGTGTATGAGTAATGTTGTGTGTGCTCAAAGTACTACAATGTTGCGATAAATGACAGCAACCTTGCAGCCACATGTTGCCAACAAATTGACAGTTAACATTCTGATATGTACGATTTGCCACATCATGGCAAGTAACAGCAACAACTACCAATAATAAGTGCTTTGCTTCTAAAATAGCCAAAGTGGTGAGTGCCGCGACAGCTGAAGGGAAGGCGATAGATATTTTAAAACTGAAAAATTACATTTGCCAATATAGAATACAAATTGACATGCAACTGGCGAAACGTGGTCGGGTAAGAGCTCAAAGTGAGAAAGTTGAAAGTATGAAAAACTATTTAAGAAACCATTAATAATGCATTGCAAATATAATATAACCGAAGAGGGCCAAGCGAACTTTATTATTACAAATAGAATGTACTATTTCACAGCTGGTCATAAGTAACGGTTTTCTCGAGAAACATCGATGAATAGAGGGAAAGTAAGAAATGTAGGATGGATAATTCTCATCACAAAGTACCACATAACGAAACTTGTTGATACTAAGAGTTAAAAAACATCATTTCAAGCTTCTTCGATTGTTAAACATAAAGTGAGTATGGTATAAGTGAGAAGTTGTCAAATTGTGGTCCTAATGTTTTTGTTTTTATAAAATATTGCACATTTCTCTTTCTTAGCTGACGCAAACAACAATTGGAACATAAAAAGGATTTTTGGCATTTTTTATTTATTTTGCTTTTATGATTTAAAGTCCTACTTTATGGTGCAGAAGCGTGGACGGTGTCAACATCCGATGAGAAGGCACTAGCAGTTTTCGGGAGAAAGGTTTTGCGGAAGATTTATGGTCCCTTAAACATTGGCATCGGCGAATACCGCAGAAGATGTGTTGTTCGGCGACATAGACATAGTCCAGCGAATAAAAAGACAGCGGCTGTTACGCTGGCTGGGTCATGTTGTTCGAATGGACTAAAGTGCCC
The DNA here is from genome assembly GCF_028554725.1 of Zeugodacus cucurbitae. Classification (NCBI taxonomy): domain Eukaryota; kingdom Metazoa; phylum Arthropoda; class Insecta; order Diptera; family Tephritidae; genus Zeugodacus; species Zeugodacus cucurbitae. The sequence continues at coordinate 15,403,460 of NC_071671.1, forward strand.
CAGCTCTGAAAGTTTTCGATGCAGTACCCGCCGGAGGAAGCCGAGGAAGAGGGAGACCTCCACTCCGATGGAAGGACCAGGTGGAGAGGGACCTGTCTTCACTTGGTATTACCAATTGGCGCCAAACTGCCAATAGTAGAGATGCGTGGCGCGCTGTTGTGGACTCCACTATAACCGCATAAGCGGTTTCTACGCCAGTCAAGAAGAAAAATATTTAATTTTTGGCAAAGTGTGGAGGAAATATTTATAATATTTTGACTGTGATTAAGTTTTTGTAATGATAGTACATGTATTTTGTTTTAACGATATTAGCGTCAACCGTTTGCGCTGCATACATCCTTGTCAGCTTTTCCATTCCGTTTTTATTATGAGGTTACTTTACGAATTTAATTAAACCAATCTCGGCTGGCAATCACAAATTCAATTTGGCATTTCACACTGCAGAGTAATGAAATTTATTTCGTGTCCTGTATACTCGTAGTTCACTGATTGCTCAAGCTGTGCGATGTTGGATTGCTGCAGACTTCCTAAAAAACATAGAAATAATAAAATAAAAATGCAATATACAAGCGGTTTTTAATGGCTGTACTAAAATGTTATTAAAATTTTTTATATATTTTTCTAGTATTGAAAATTTGTTGAGACAAATTCAAAGCTTTTTATTATAAACATTTATTCCCTTGACTTTCATGAATTTTTAAAAGTTACGTCTACGCACGGGATATCATTATGGAATAAATCAGCATTAAGCAGAAGATTACGGTTCCAAGAGAACTCAGATTCATTCGGCACCTCTCAGTTCATTATCGATATATTCCCTAGGTTTATGGACGGATATTGTATCAGTATCTCACAAATAGTTTTGAAGAGTGCTACTAAGCCCTTGGCTGGACGAATTGATGATGCATATGCTGAAAACAGTATTACGAGAATTTAGAGTTAAAAAGAACAGCAGGTTTATATTTGAATTAAATTATTACTTCCTCTCTTTTCATTTTCCACTCAGTTACTGATTTGACCTTGCTTTTCATTTCCACTCTTTTAATTTGCACACTTTCCTATTTAATATGCTTTGCCCAACACAAACTTACTGCAACTCTGTGTGATTCCTTCAAGCAGCTACTGTCTACAGCTGAGCTACTTTAATGCGACGTCTATTATTTTTCACTTAGTTTTGGCGCTCATCCGAGTTGTTAATGCGGCAAAGCCAGTGCCAGTGCTGTTCATCTCCAGGCGCAATAAAGCTGATGCGAATGAGTTTGAGGATTTACTTAATTTCGTTTTCCTTCGCTTTGTTTTTTACGTCGTTGTGTAAAATAAATCCTTTACTTTTGTGTTTCATTGATGGAGAAACTTTGTTCACTACCGCTTAAATAAAACAATATAACTTCATGTTTTAGTTCACATCAGCCCGTTTTTGCTTTCGGGAGCACACCACGTGCTCTTGTTCTACTTAAAGTTTATTCCTGGATAGAATTGCGAAAATTTGATAGTTACTTGTTGTTCGCTGCAGTTACAAAAGTTATTTATTTCTTCATTCTTCGTCCAATAATGGGACTTCCGGAAGCATTTAGAAAGTTTCTGTTAACGAGGAACTGCAATACGGAGCAAGAAAACCTTATGTTGAACAAAGTCAAGCTGATGTATCGATAATCGTTAGACTTAAGTGAAGAACATGAAATTTCTAGTGTTTTTTTCGAAATTTGTATTCTCAATTTTAATTTTTTTGTGGAGGAAACTCCTTTTTAATATTAAAATACATAGGTAAATAAAGAATAACATTTATATTCCAGCCTAATTGCCGAATTTCAACAAATTTTCGTTTGAGCAGTTTTGGATATCTTAAAACAAGGTTCGATATTTGAGTCTTTCCCAATATTTTCTGACAGCGGCAGCTCGATACTTTTGTGTGAAATTTGATCTGAAAAGCTTAATTCATATTTAATTACAAGAACATATTTTGATCCCGATGAAGAAAATTCAGTACACACTTCAACAGACTAAATACCAGTATCTTATCATGCCAAATATTTGTTGTTAATAACTAAAACTCATCTAAATGTATTAAGTTCTATGATATTATATCAACGTAACCAAATTTCTCCAATACAATAAACGAACTAACAAAGATTCTAAAATCACTAGTACCAATCCCAAGTAAAATAATGTGCCTTATTGCTGGGTTAATATTTCGGTTGTGTACGTGGTCATTAAATATTTCTGTATTTATATATACACACATTTGTTTTGTTTTGCTGTTATTTTTGGTTTTCGAGTTTATCTGGAGTTTGTTTTTTACGATTTAGTATTTGCTTTCTTTGTACGCTTATACCTTGCCAGCTGCTGTTCGCTGTAGCTTTGAATTATTGAAGCAATTTTCCAGTTAGTTTGAGCCAAACCGTGTGGATTTTTTAATTCATGGCCTAAACAATTGCCGCTGTTCCCTTTCATACTTTATAAGCTTCTTATAAAGTTTGCCAAAAATCAATATTGTCCACTTGTGTCATGATTTGTTGTTTATATTGGCTGCTGTTTGCTATTTTGATATATAATAGTAAAATTGTTTAATAAACTGCAAAATAAAAAATATATACAATAAGCTTTGTTTTTGGAATGATATATGGGTGATTCAATAAAAGTTAAACTCCTAGATGCAATCTCTTAAGCGAAAACAAAAACTAACAACAAATTTGTGGTACTCTTCTATATGCAGCTTGAATGGGTACGGTGTAAATTTTTGTATTTGTATATATTATTGTATATCTATACTACAAAAAGACTCCATGGTGGAAAATCTTTATTTGAAACTGTAAATCGTCCTTCAAGTCATTCTCTTCGCATCGCAATCGCAACAACGGACACAAAAGACTAGAGGTAGTAATCAAGTTTAAAATATAATTTCATGTTCGAATTTTCCTCATTTTCCTTTTTTTATAGGAACCCACGCAGGTAAGTGTATCGATAAGTCGGTATTAATATATAGAGAAATAAAGTCGTAGTCTGCAAGTCCAAAATCCTCGGTATATATATTTTTAATTCAAGCGATCGATGTGTGACGAAACTTATAAACATCTTTTCTCTCCGAAAGAGAATATGAGTAATCATATTGATAACAATTTTTTTTTATTGAATTAACTTCGTTTCTTGTGCAATCATATACAATACTTCTCTTTAATGTACTCGTATATCCTTTAGTTTCCATTGAGATAAGCTAAATATCCTGTACTGCGGAATACACACACATTGAATTGAAGGAAGGAAAATTATAGCTTTGTATCGACTTCTCAACGGCTTAATTAGTAAATCCATATCAGACATTCGTTTTCGTTATTTATTTGCTAAGCTTTTAATATATTTTTCTACATGTCTAACTATTGATCTCAATTCTCTTTAGAGGCCGCACAAAAGAGCTTTTCCCAACCACTTACAGAGAATGGCACAACAATCGCCAAACCATTGCAATCAAGAAACAGCCATACAAATCACATCAATTTCACTTAAATCCTTTGAGAATTGTAGGATTGGTTAGTTAGACACAAAGAGAGAGGAAATAAGAAACAGAAGAAGAAAAATGCCTCCAATAAACCGTTGCGTTTCGGCCACATCAAGTCCGTGGCCCGAAGTGCGAACAATGTAATAAACAATAAATATGAATTGTGGTCGAGTGACTGGCTTACGTAAAGCAAAAATTAATCGATATAAATCCCTTAAAAAGTTTAATATCTTAAGCTCAATTTTCCTCGTTGCGATCTGTGTGCCAATTTTATTTGAATTTGGAAAACAAAAAATTGAAAATATGGGAATGGAAAAAAGGGGGTGAATATTTCAAACTTACTATGAAACAAGGTTCAAAGTGAATTTATAGTGATGAATGGTAAATTTCCGAAGTTTTAAAGTGCTTACTCTGTGTCAGTTCATGATTTCTTATACTGTTATTTGTTATACTTATACTACTTAGATAGGAATAGAAGATTGAAGAACTATCGTTGAATGGATTTTATGAAACTTTTTATGTGTCCCAAATGCCCTTGTTACAAAAGTGAGATTTGAAGAATGCTTCTTCCTTCACATGGACCTTTATATAAACATTAGTTATCTTCCGTAGACACTGTTCTGAATATCTTCTAAGACCATCAACGAAAGTCAACAACATTGTACGATATATATATATAAATGTATCATCTTTCGGAAAAATTGTTCCTGCACATTTCGTACCCTAATTATGGAAACATTTTATCTATCCATCATCTCTACCACACCAAATGCAGTTTTGCATTTTTGCATCCGTAGGAAATTGCGTTTGAGTTATGAAATGAGAACAAATTGCGGTTTTCTTCTTATTTTCTTTGCTCGCTCATCTTAATAATTTTCCGATTCGTTGCGGCAGGATTAAGGCTGTCAGAAATTTAAGCAGCAGCAGCAGCAAGAGTCGAGAGAAATAAAGTTGTTAAGCTGGTAGTTGCAATAGCAACAACGATAACAGCAGCAATATAGATATTAATAACATGAAAACTTACCAGCCAAGGAGGAGCAAAGTCAAGCAATAAAGTATAGAAATACCAAAGAGGATGGATGGAGAATGGAGGCCTGTTTGTGGCTACTAAAATTCTTAGTGCTAATATTCGGGATCTTGAAACGTTGAAATTAGACTGTCGGGAAATTAGATCATTGACAAATAGATACTAGCGCTCACACCAGTATTCGACTAAGAGCGAGTAGTTCAACCAATCAAACACTAATTCCTTTTATGGGAACTATTTTGGGAAAGATTTTATTAAGATTAGATTTTATGAATACCACTAAGACTTCAATGTCTTTTGTTCAAGCGGATTATATCCTTCGAATTGACTCCAGTTGGACTTTGGATGATAAGATCAATACTATAACTATTTTTTCCAAAGCAAATATTTATTTATTTATGATCCAACCCAGCAATAAGAGTTTAGGCATATGCTAATATCTCTGGATCGCCTCTTTCGTTGATCGGAATTTGTAATACTACACGCGATTTGTGGTCCTAGTACTAAAAGAAAACCTGTAAACAGTGGGTTAAAAACCTTTTAGACACCAATTATTAGCTTAAAAGCAGGCCATTTACCAGGCGTTGGCCAGCAGCAACTTTACTTAAGCTAAAACCACTAATGCCAGGAACACCAAAGTATCACAGCAACAGTGCTACATACTATATAACTTGTCACTGTCAGCAATTTCCGTTCGATGGTGGTATTGAGAATAAAATCTTTATGAACGCATTAGAGACGCATGCACGCAGGCCAGAAGCAGGAATTTAAAAGAGAAAACACAAAGTGAAGAACGAAGGAAGTGTTGCGTGAAGAAAAATTGAAAAAGTTGCTAGCCACTGAAGTGGATGAATGAATTGGTGAAATGAAAACAGATCATCAAATTTATTGAGTTGGAATATAAAACCATACCCGTTTAATGGCTAATCGTGCAGCAGTCACCAAAGTCGGACTATAAAGCCAACTAAAAAACTGCAATAGGCAAAGCAATTTCAAGACCAAGCAATCCAATTAGACACCTGACCACATTGCACTGAAATGAGTCGCGTTCAATGCTGTTCGGCTACTAGTCAGCGTGACATCGTAAACTTGAAAATGTGGCTATCACAACTACTACTGCATAAACTAAACGAGAAGTAATGCATTTTTGCTGCAGCAACTAAAACGATATGTTGCTTGCAACATTACAAACAATCTTTGACTACGTCTTTTTGGCATCTCTTATGCCTTTGCTGTAAGCTTCCACCAGGTTAGCAGATTTGTGGCTTTCGCCAATTGGAACCTATTTGCAATCGATTATTTGCAATGCAATGCGCTTATGTACGTTGCTATGCAAGCCAGTCGTACGCTTGATTTATATGCTAATGCTTGTATATGCACATGATACGATGTGCAAAAATACGAAATGTAAATGAGAAAATTTATGTTGCATACTCGAACTCACCCATGAGTATGCACTTTCGTCAGTAGCTAACAAAGAAATTGTTGAGGAATAATGAATTAAATAGGTATTTGAAATTCTAGTTATCTCCGAGCGTAACTAGTTGGACCAGAAGTTTCTAGTTTTGTTCACATATCTGTTCTTTGCAAAACTAGACTTAAGTATTTAGTGACAGATATATGTAGAGGCATATTGACATAAGAACATAGTTTTGAACAATCCGAAGAGAATCAATGACCTTCTTTGAGAATGTATTCTAGCTCAGGCCGGAGGGTGATAGAGATGTCGAGAGTATTATAGTAGCATATCGACATCTAGAGTACGACAGGCAGAAAAAACCACTGTCTCTCCATCTCTCAGTTATTATCAGGGATTGATTTTAACTTCTTTCTACAAATCCATTTTTGAGGTCGCAAATTATCTTTCCATATATTTAAATATGCTCTAATAAAGTTAGTAAACTAAGTAGAAAAGCATACATTTATGTCACCATAATTCAGTAAAGGTGTAAGGTATAGACTGTACCAAGGCTTCTTTTGAAAAGAGTACTATTTGCTGAATACCTTTATAATATTTTATACAACTTCGGATTCTTCACACCAACGGGTGCCAACTTTCCTAATACAAAAGTCGAGTTCACACGAAAACCGGCTGCAGTTTAACTAAAGTGCTGGGGCGACAACATAGTTCAAGTGAAGATGCGCGCTAAAGTCGTGACGACAAAAGATCAATGAGATAATATTGTGAGGTCAGGGTCCAGGTCGAAGACAGAATGTGGCTGAAGCTAAGGTATGCAAAGTTCAGCTGATGAGGCCGGCGGTGATTCTGTCTGATTGCATACGCTATAGCGTAATACAAAAAACTACTGGGCATGCGCGTATGATCAAAATGTAAACATATCCGCAAAGGTGATTAGGTTGAAAGCGAAAGGTTAATCGCAGAAATGCAGAATACTGAAGTCAATAAATTAGTAGAACAGCAGCTGGATTAAAAGCAGAAGGAGATTGAAAAGTATGTGGTAGTATTAAATGTTGTGACTTACGGGTGTGCTGCAACGTAGTAGCGAATGTGTTTACTGGCGAACTGAGTTGGCGGCTCAGTAATGCAACAGGTGAATATGAAATCGAATTTATCTACATAAAGGTTTGTCCAACAAAGGAATGGGAAACAACAAAGAAGTCGTGCAAATAATGAAAATTTATCGTTTAGTCAGTCGCATTCTGCCATCCGAACTGTATATTTACCTGATCCACGGAAAGTTTTGGTTCTTGGCTCATAATGGTACCGGATCATAGTAAAATTGTTTTGATATTGATACCTCCAGACTCTTAACGAATGGTCCACCGTAATAACCATGTCTGACAATTCTCTGTCATCTGCCATCATGGCGACAGAATCATCTGTCACCGTCAATCTTCATACATTTTTTTGGAATTCCATTAAACATATGTATGTCGACTACACAGCACATCCTGTAGCAGCGTTGTCGTCCGACAATCCATGTTGGGGTGTGGAGAGATCAACCTCTTGCGATATTTGTAATTACCGGGTGCAACAAGCGCTAATTTGTGTGTCCGGGCGACAAAGTGAAGATGCTGTAGAAAACAAGTAGTCAAATATTTAAAAGTGGGTTTTTAGCGTGAAGTAAAAATTCTTTTTGTACGGTTGCAGTTGCAAATGAAGTAATACCGTGCGCGCTTGTATTTGGTTGCCCTCTTTACATGCCGCATTACATTCAATTGAACCTAATTAAAAGTACCATTTAGTCCCAGTCAGACTCTTAAAAGCCAGTAAGAGTTGCTTTTAACTATTTCGTCATGGCTTAAAAGCGGCGCTCGTTTGGTTGATGCAACTTAATCAATGCGACGGGTTTTGTGCTCTTCAACAGCGGTCGCTTGCTGCGCTACAATCTGACAGCTGACGCAGACAACTTGCAACTGTTAGGTACTCACTTGATGCCACTTAATTCATCATGGTTCGTGTTGGACATTTCGAACGTGTTTTTCATTTTAATTGCAGAGTAGCCCTCGGGTAGCAACTACTGTTGGTCGGTTGTTGCCTAGATAGGAGTAGAGTTGGTCGCTAATTTTCTACTTTACGTAACTCTGGGTCGATCTAGTTTTTTTTAACATCAGTGTTGAGCAGTTAACCTTTTTAAAATATAGATACAAGTTATAAAGAACTCGTTGGTGAAGTGCACAATTCATGTATTGTAAGAATCGATTCCAGTATAAAGGATCTCAAAACTTGATCTTGCTCCATTGATTTGTTTATATGTTCATTCGTCCAGAGTGCAGAGACTCCATAGGCTCCATTGATTTACTAAAAGTTAGTAAATATACAAACGAGAAGTTACGGCAACTTCAAAATATTTGTAAAATAAATACAAAAATATAAACTAAATATAAAATTATTTGTCTGCGTTAAGCTTGGCTATGCACTTTTTCGCTGTAGCGCTTGCAACATGTTGCACCAGGAATTTCACCATACCCATGGTATGCTTTTCATTTATATATGTTGTTGTGCAGTTTTTCAAATGCTTTTTCACCGAGAAATTATTTATTTGCAAAAGGTTCGCGTAGTAAAATTCCTTATACATCCACATTCCGTCATCCACGTGCTATATAAGTTTATGAGTTCGTGAAAAAATTATAGTGAAAATTACATTAGTCTCCTGGTTGCATGCAGCCGACGTTGTTATGTGAAGTATTTTACTCATTTTCCTTTTTTTTGTAATTTGTTGTTCATGAATAAAAATTTTTTTCACTCACTTCTGGTGGCGTTGTGCTCTAGTGCTGTCATTACGGTTGCACACAATGTTCTTTGTGCCAAAGTTTTTAATCCTATTTTTGCAAATAGAATTTGAAACAAACTTTCAACAGTCTCCACATTTTTCCTCTGCGTTATATAGTATTTTTTTTAGTTTTTTTCTGTTTTTGTGCCTCTGAAACTTTATTCTTGAAAGTTTTGTGGATCTATTCTCTATACATACCTGTTAATTTAATAATACGGTTGATAAATGTGGAAAATAAATTTTTTTGATTAATATAAACGATTCTTGTTAGTCACAAATTGAAAGTGGAGCATAATCGTAAAATTTGAAAAAAAAAATACATTAAATGTTATTATCTTTTGATTTAAATATTTTTTTTATTTAGAGGACTTTATGGATAATGGAACAAATGGTATTTGCAATACTTATACACATGTTTCATACAAAAACACTGCGAATCGCTAAGTTAAATTACTCTGTGTAAATATCTCTTTATTTCTCTCTCTCCCCATTCGCAGTATTGTCACTTGAATCATCAGCACCTTACAGTTGACTCGCCAATAAATCAGACAGTGCAAAGCGCAGCATTTTACCTTATTATGTAACCATGTAACACGCTAACCACAGTCGGAGGCAACCAGTCGCAATTATTAACGGGACACTCAGATACAAACTTGTGAAGTTGCTAATGAACACAATACATTCACACCAGCCCATAGTATATAGGGAGCTGCAAGTCAACCCGAAGATACTGTGGCTGACAGCGACGATTGCGCAAGCGCAACAGACAGACAAGCAAGACAACAAGAACCATTCACCCATTTTAGTGTCACAGTACATTCACTCTGCAAATGTGACGTCATCATCGGCCATGGAGGGAGCGCATCTTCACTTTAAGTTGGTTGGGTATGTGGCAAGCCCTTGTTTTTGTTTTGCAAAAAAACAGAAAATCTGTTAAAACTTTTCGTGTCATACCATCAACGCTGCGGCGCCATGCCTCAGAGTTTTGGCATATACCAGAGATTGGCGTCGCCAACAACAGCTGTTGTGTTGTGCTTGCATTGCCGACTTTGGCAGTTGGCGTTGGTGTTGTTGTTATAACAGCGCATAGCGAGTATACAAAAAAAGAGTAACTCGCTATTTATTGTAGTCTCAAGTATTTTCAACAAAAAACTGTTAGCAGCAAGCGAATATTTTTTGACGTCTCCACTCATCCCGTTGGTTGTCACACTGCCTTCAAAGATTACGCCATCAACTACTACTGTTTCGCTGCTCGATAGCTGGTTTTCTAAAACCCCCTCACACTTCACATGTCCGTGGCCGCCAGATGGTTATGGCACTGCATTTTCGGCGTTGCTTTGCCTTTGTTTTTGTTATTGCCTTTGGCTTTTCTATTTTCGTACACAGATGACACAGTTTGCATAAGTCTTCGCTGAAGGCGTTCAACAGTGGTAACAGCACTAGGTCTGGTGGTATGGCGCTATTGATGCACTGCAACAGGCATCATCCTCCTCGATTCATCACAATGCTTCTCTTTGCCTTAGGGAATTGGTTGCAAGCGTCCAATTGTTGATAATTTTTTGTTGCAGCAGTGAAGCGCAAGTTACCAATTGGCTAGAAGGCTTTGTTGTTGCCGAAGGTGTTGACAATAGCTTCGTTGGAAGATCCAGGAGCTTTTTTCCACACCTGAGAAAATAATTTTTTCGACGCCTATGTATGTTTTGTAATAGTTTCTTACTAGGTAATACTCTTAGAGGTATTTCTCCTCCGAGTACTCGGATCTACGCTGCCACGCTCCGGAACCATGATTCTCAGGTCAATTTTTGAGAGAGTTGAATTTCAAAGGTGGGTGTCTAATAATTACCACGATTGAATAAAAGGCGTGAAATTCAGAGAATGAATCCGACAGGGACCGTGTCAGACTATGCCAACGATTGATACCTTTTTATAACACATTTTATAGTCCTTGGCATGCATGGCTTACATCTTCTTCAGCAAACTTATTGACATAACCTCAATCAGCACACGAGTATATAAGTAGCTCGTCGAGTTTCTGGAACGAAAAAAAATCACAAGTCAGCAAATTTAGGGAAAAGCTAGATGACATACAGAGAAACTCAAATCTTTCCAAGGGACCTCTTTTTAGAGTTTGCAAAAGTCATGTGTAAAAATTATTTCATATTTAATATTACTATTTAATTATCTTAACCAGGATTGTTTTCAATTAATTTCATTTGAGTAATGCACTGAGGACCTAACACAAATTCTCAACCAATATTAAATTGCTGGTTTTTTACTCAGCTTAGCTTTCCAAAAACCGCACTCTGTCTATACCACACACTATTTCAAATGTCAGAGATTGGACGCAACCGCACACACTCTGCAAGAAGATATCAAATACCAAGCTTCAGTTCCAATTAAGTCATACAGACTATAAGCTTCGCCGTTATTGTTACGTTGCAAGTATTCGGCGTTAGTTCTGCGCTTGTGAGCAAGATATCTCTATCTTCCTTCCTTCCTCTCGTTCCTTTTAATTTTCTTCCTCTCCCCAGTAGTCCATGCAACAGGCGTAGAGATTTCTGGTTAATAATGCGAGCTGTCATGCATGAGTGCGATATGTCCCATGTGCGTCAAGGCGCTGCAATATGCACGTTAAAGTAACGCGCGCAAACAAATAATTCCTGGAGCATGGTAGACAATAGAAGGCGGGTTCTTTAGTCTCGTAAGCGTGTGACTTAATATCTCTACATGGGATTTAAATAAAAATTTACTGTTTTCAGGAAACACTTCAGTCGACTTCAAATAACACAATTCAACAACAAGAGAGGTCATGAATACCATACCGAGTTTCATAATTAATGCTTAGGAGTTAACATAGCACGAATTAGCAAACTCTAAGAAATGCATAATGGACTAGATAGCATATTAGGTTTTGTTAAATTCAAACATTTATCTTACTGCCCTCGTATAGTTTCTTCTTCTTCTTGACTGGCGTAGACACCGCCTACGCGGTTATAGCCGAGTCCAAAACAGCGCGCCACGTATCCCTCCTTCTGGCAGTTTGGCGCCAATTGGTTATACCAAGCGAAGCCAGGTCCCTCTCCACCTGGTCCTTCCATCGGAGTGGAGGTCTCCCTCTTCCTCGGCTTCCACCAGAGGGTACTGCATCGAATACTTTCGGAGCTGGAGCACATTCATCCATTCGAACAACATGACCTAGCCAGCGTAGCCGCTGTTTGTTTATTCGCTGGACTATGTCTATGTCGTCGAATAACACATACAGCTCATCGTTCCATCGTCTGCGGTATTCGCCGTTGCCAATTCTTAAGGGACCGTAAATCTTCCGCAAAACCTTTCTCTCGAAAACTCCTAGTGCCGTCTCATCGGATGTTGACATCGTCCACGCTTCTGCACCGTAAAGTAGGACGGGAATGATGAGAGACTTGTAGAGTTTGGTTTTTGTTCGTCGAGAGAGGACTTTACTTTTCAATTGCCTACTTAGTCCATAGTAGCACCTGTTGGCAAGAGTGATTCTGCGTTGGATTTCCAGGCTGACATTGCTGTTGCTGTTAATGCTGGTTCCCAGGTAGACGAAATTATCTACAACTTCAAAGTTATGACTGTCAACAGTGACGTGGGAGCCAAGACGCGAATGCGCTGACTGTTTGTTTGATGACAGGAGATATTTCGTCTTGCCCTCGTTCACCACCAGACCCATTCGCTTCGCTTCCTTATCCAGTCTGGAAAAAGCAGAACTAACGGCGCGGGTGTTGTTTCCAATGATATCGATATCATCGGCGTACGCCAGTAGCTGTACACTTTTATAGAAGATTGTACCTTCTCTATTTAGCTCTGCAGCTCGTGTTATTTTCTCCAGCATCAGGTTAAAGAAATCACACGAGAGTGAGCCACCTTGTCTGAAACCTCGTCTGGTATCAAACGGCTCGGAGAAGTCCTTCCCGATCCTGACGGAGCTTTTGGTGTTGCTCAACGACAGCTTACACAGCCGTATTAGTTTTGCGGGGATAACAAATTCAGACATCGCGGCATAAAGGCAGCTCCTTTTTTGCTGTCGAAAGCAGCTTTAAAGTCGATAGAGAGATGGTGTGTGTCGATCCTATTTTCCCGGGTCTTCTCCAGAATTTGGCGCATGGTGAATATCTGGTCTGTTGTTGATTTTTCAGGTCTAAAGCCACACTGATAAGGTCCAAAGAGTTTGTTGACGGTGGGCTTTAGTCTTTCACACAATACGCTTGACAGAACCTTATACGCGATGTTCAGGAGGCTTATCCCACGGTAATTGGCGCAAACTGTGGGGTCTCCCTTTTTGTATTGGGCAGAGTACACTGAGATTCCAATCGTCAGGCATGCTTTCTTCCGACCATATTCTGCAAAGAAGCTGATGCAAGCACCTTATCAGCTCTTCGCCGCCGCATTTAAATAGCTCGGGCGGTAATCCATCGGCTCCTCCCCGCCTTATTGTTCTTCAAGCGGGTAATTGCTATTCGAATTTCTTCACGGTCGGGCAATGGAACATCTGCTCCATCGTCGTCGATTGGGGAATCGGGTTCGCCATCTCCTGGTGTTGTACTTTCACTGCCATTCATACCTCGTATAGTTAAATATGAATAAATCTACTTCAAGAGCGGCTGCATTCCACATCACAGGGAATTTAATTTAAAGTTCTACATATCTACAAATAAGGCGAGGTTAATTTAGTCTTTTAAATCTGAACACCATGTGGAAAATGTGTAGGAATCTTCGCTCAATTTATAATAGATCTTTATTAGGTAAGCTAAAGCTCTTAGCCAAAATTACTTTTATTCTATTTTCTACAGATCGGAATTGAAACTTTGTTTCATCGAATAACGATTACGAAATAAGATCGTAGTATAGGATGGGGCTAACTTTTCGTGACACAAATACTTAATCTCGCGGAGTCCCGAAGCTAAAAATTCCCACAACATCGAAAACATTTTTTCGGCATCAAATTTACATCACCGAGTCGTTGAATGACAAGATGGATCTTTCATCTCAAAATGGAGTTCATAAAATTCAAAGAAAAAACTGCAAACTTATAAAGTTATCAGTATTCGCGAATATATTGGTTCTCGAAGATTTTGTGGATATTTATAGATACCACAAAATAGACGTCCACTAAGGTGAATTATTTTTTCTCAACGTTAAAGTGCTATCAGTGTTCTGTTCATCATGGACCTGTTTTATGTAAAACCAATGAAATTACATCTCAGATACTAGCGATTGCGTTCGGTCCAGTATGAAATGTAATCATTCTTACGAGTAATGACAGAAATTACTACCACCAGTATTAGCAAAATGTTAACTTAAGAAAACTAAGTTTAAGCGAAACTATTGAACTTTATCATTCAACAAAGTAAACTTATGCAATACTTTTATTTGAAGTGTGTAAATAATTAAGTAACTTAAGATTATAAGAAGATATGTATTATTCGTATGCGGTATAAAAAGCAGTGTAAGAAAGCCTAAAGCTTCGCAGTTATTTTTGAAAATTAGTGGAAAACACTCGTGTCGGGAAAATTTTAGGACTCTTACAAAGAATGGCCTACTGGGCGATAGCGACTCGCAAAGACTCGCCACCAATGAAGATCACGCCAGTGTTGAATCCCAATCAACGTGAATTCCTGGAAGATGAACTACTCTACCGCGAAAAACTGGAAATGCTCGCCGAGAACAATACAATCAGCACGGATCTATTTGTGCGGAAGTTCGAGGATATCGACGACCCCGTCTGGAAAAAGCAATACACCGTAATCCACAGAAGCCTGGTATGCCACGCATCGGCTACTCATGGACATCGAATCAAGTCTTCTGGGCCATATTCGTTTTCTCGATGCAAACTACCATAGCGGTATTGGTGTTGCGTGAACGCGTGAATACGTTTCTCAACGATTCCGATCGGCGCTTCGACGAGGCAATCTACAACGTGATCTTCATAAGTTTATTATTCACGAATTTCCTTTTGCCGGTTGCAAGTTGGCGCCATGGTCCACAGGTGCGATCCTCAAGAATATGTGGACAAATTATCAATTGAAGTTCTTGAAAGTGATAGGTTCACCGATTGTATTCCTGGAACTGTATCCGCTCACCTGGAGTTTGTGTTTCTTCTCGTGGGGCGTGAGTATTGCGATCACTTTGTCGCAGTATTATCTGGAGCCGAATTCCAAGTTGTGGTACACTTTCGCCTACTATCCGATTATTGCTATGCTAAATGGTTTCTGCAGGTTGTGGTAAGTTGAGCAATTCTACAGTTGTTTTCTCTTGAGATTAGTCATTGCATGTTCACTCTATAGGTATATTAAATGCACAGCCTTTGGTACCGCTAGTCGCGCTCTATCCGCCTCACTGGAATTAACAATGATGAGTGATAAACCAGCGAAGAAGCTCACCGAATATCGTCATCTTTGGGAAGATTTAAGTCACATGATGCAGCAACTAGGTAAAGTTGACGAAGTTATGAAACCCGTTAAAAGAATATTCTAGTGGGGTCTAATTTTTTGCAAGATCTTAATCATAAGTTGAAGTAATCGATCCGATCAAAGCCTTTGATACTTTCAAACTAGTTGTGATCGATAAGATTCATGTTGAACTCTGATTTTCTAAGCTCTACACCAATGCTGCTCCGAATAGCAGCCTTTTTTCATCGAGCCAGCTTTTCCTATACTATTTGATCTCCCATTTTCGGTATCTCCGCTCTCTTTTTCAGGACGCGCTTACTCCAACATGTATAGCATGTACTGTCTGGTCGTATTCTTATGGCTCCATGAGTGAAATTATGGATCATGGCGCTACTTATAAGGAAGTTGGTCTCTTCGTTATCGTTTTCTATTGCATGAGCTTGCTCTACATCATTGCAATGAGGCGCATTATGCCACCCAGAGTGTCGGTTTGGACTTTCAAACGAAGCTCTTGAATGTGGATCTCACCGGTGTGGATAATGCTACACAAAAGGAGGTTGAAATGTTTCTCATGGCCATAACAAAGAATCCGCCGATTATGAATTTGGACCGTTATGCTAATATCAACAGAGAACTAATTACGTCAGTACGTTGAGTATATATTTTTCGTCTTGAAAGACAAACTTAATTGAGGAAATTTTTACTTTGCAGAATATTTCATTCATGGGTACTTACTTGGTGGTGTTGTTGCAATTCAAAATTACCGAACAGCGGAATTACTCTATGAAACAGAGCAGAATGGAGTCGCTTATGGAGGAATGAATGTTTGAAAAAATTTTGCTTTGTAAAGCTTTGTTGCTTTAGTGAAAGAAATATTTATTTCGATCTTTGTCTTTGCTCATCTCAGATAATTTGTGGATTAGAAGTCCAGTTCGTTCTTTGATTTTTTTACTACAAAGCCCATTAATAGTTAATTAATTAATATTAAATATTAAATTCAAACTTTGTTCGGTTAGCTTCTTCTTGATTTTCTTTCTCTTCTTATTGATTAATTAGTGGCTATTCTAGCAGTAAGGTAATAGTTAAAGTCCAAAATTGAACATTTAGCTGACGCAGTGGAGAAAAGTGGAAAGAAAATTGCTTCCTTATTAAAGGTGTGTCCTGCCATTCCATCAAACTGGAAGTCCAATATTATTTCTGATCACCATCAAACGGTTTATACATCAAATATTGGTCAACTGGTCGGTCCAATCGTATTTTCAGTATTTTAGTCGCAACTAAACTTTGAGTTTTACTACAAACGAAAAGGATAATATTTAGGCAAAGAGACAGCAAACTAAAACCAAAACTTACATTTCACATACATAGAAACTCCGCCACTGTACGTGGGTATTTAGTACATATACATACATATATAGTATGATACCTACTGGAATTCTCCGTAATTTGAGTTCAATTGCTCCTTTACACTCGTATTTGCCATTGACAAATGCCGTAACACATCCTCGTGTCATTGCTCTTTGTTTGATTTTATTCAGTAGCTTGTGGCATTGTGTTGTAATATGTTTACTCGTACTCCCATGAACATACAAATGTGTTTGCATTTAAACTTTTGTTGTAGTTCAATGACGTTTAATCATTTGAAAATTGATTTGAAATCGTTTGCAAAGTGGTCGTTAACATTTCAAAGGTTCATTTGGCAAGCTAGGCAAATTAATGGCTTTTAAATTAATTGCACGTCACTACTTGAGGAAGCAAAATATCAAGATGGCTCATGTAATGCACAACTCAATTTAAAGATCACTATTTACTTGCATTTAAAACTTAGGAAAATATTGATCTTGTATCGTTTCATGTTGCTGGATATTAAAATTTCCGTCTTCCTGGCTAATCTGCCACCTGTTAAGCAGCGATTACAACACACCAGCGAATCAGCTTAAAATGAAATATATATATATATAAATATATATATATATATATATATATATAAATGCAAAAAGAACATGCAAGCCAACATACATTCATAATGTACATTTGTTTATAACAGAAATTTACAATACCGTAAGATAATATATTTTATACTTTTTATATCGCTCTTTCCATTTTTGGCTTTTTGCGACAATTTTTCGCTCATCAACGCATCATGCATTTAATTGTCACCGACGCCGACATGTCTGACAGTCGATTACCATTATATCGTCATGGCCAGACGGCACCTGCGTAGGTATGAATTACCCACCAAGCAAATTTAAGGAATTTTCTAGTAGATTTCATCACGTAATAAAAATAATGATACTGGATGGAGATCAACTACTTAGAGGCAACAAAAAGAATGAAAAAATTAATTCTGTGGATATAAAGGTCTGCGAAAACATACCATCATACCAAAATACCGTATTTATGGTCGAAATTCAAAGATCTATAATGTTTAAGTTCGTACCTATTTATGTATATCAAATTCGAAAAAGCTTTAATTTCTATCAAAATTATTTTTTTTGAAAAGTTCCTCAGAATATATAAAAATAGAAATAACATTTTTGGTATACACAAGCCGCAATAACATCCTGACAACTTGCTTCCGTTTATCCGCCGAGACAAGTGCCTTTTATATCCAGCAGCCACTTCAGTATATCAGCTTACTTAAACCACTTTACCCTGAACAATTGTTTCATCAATTTGCAGCTCTTCAATGGCTTTTGTGTACTGATTATACGGATTCGGTGGAAATTTGTCACACACGTGAGTGTTATAGGCCTACAAATGCTGTAGCATTATGCATACATCTATATAAAAATAAATATATTGGTTTGTGCTGGCAAAATGTTATTTTGCCATAAATATTGCGTGGTTCTGTTAGTGACAATTAATAATCAAATCAAATACTAAAACAAATGTCCTCGAACCGTCACGAATTTACCGATCTCTCAATAAATGTTGGGTGGCCTTGAGTGAGTCAAATGAGTGAAATTAAATTTAAGTTCTATTACAGGTTTAAAACTTATTTCATCTTTGTGGGATGTAATTATTCGCAATTAGCGCGAAAACCTCTAAAAACAGATTGGTAACTCTCGTGTGAATCGACACAAATTCTACGAAACGTTATCAAGTTTATAAACTATATTTTTGTGACAAAACTGAGTTCAGATTTGCCTTTGGCGTAACCCTTTCTATCCAGTAATATTTAATTTCTTCGAAGTCTAGGTATGTTTCCTTTACTGGAATTATTTTTAATTCGTTTAAAATTGGTAAAAGCTAAAACGTTTAACTTATTGTCATGCTTTTGTGCATCGCCGCCATTTTGATAGCTTCTAAAATGCACAACAAAAGAATCGTTTATAATAAATATAAAACTAACGCCACATTTACATTGCTATCAAGAAGCACAACAACAATAAAATGGCAAAAAAGGAAGGAAGCTACGCTTAACATGTATGAGGAAATGCAGAAGTTCCCACTTATTAATATTTTACACACTGATAAAATGAACGTTGGTATTTGGCCTTTTTATACTTGCATTCGGGGAACCATTCTGAATAAAAATAGTTTAGAATAATATGGATGTTAAACCTTACCCTATTAAAAATTGATTATATTCGAAAATATCCTTACTCGAACCTAGTACATAGTAGAGACTCTCATGGCTACCAAGATCTCAACTTGCACACGTCTCTTAAAGTGAAAAGCAGAAAGAAATAAATAATAAGAATTCTTATATAGAATGTGTCTAGAAGTTAGAACTGCTGAGCTGGATTCAGACTCGATTCACAGTAACCACATTAAATTTCCAATTGTTGCATTTCCCAATTGGGCCGTTGGGGCATATTTATGAGTTATGTGCTAGAATGCGGGAAATCGAAAACCATGGAGCAAACTCTACCTTAAAATTCCATACGTGCGTATATAAATATGTATGTATGTGGGTGAGAAAAATATAAAGTAATGCGAATATTTGTACATACATAAATATGTTAGTAGAGTATTCTTTACTTAAGATAACAGTACATACAAATATATGTAGTGTTTTTTCTTAACATAAATATTTCTGCATATTTTTTAAGACATAAAGATCCATCAAGTCATTCATGTATCCTCATGTTGATGTGTGTTTGCTTATTTATATTAAAAAATACTACATGAATATTCATATTATTTATTTATTACATTCACATTTGAATCTGCTTCCATTTATGTATATCCTTCCTTTTCATTTCAATGCCTAGGTACACATATGCAAACGTCAACATGCAAAAGCACATTCATTCTACATTCTTCCGCAGCAAAAACTGACTGATCTACGTGAGCATTCAAGTGCTCTGCAGTATGCGACAAACATTAGGTCGAGTTTTGTTTGTTTATTTGAAAAGCATTACAATTGAAGAAGCAGGGGGACGTTTGCTTACTAAACCTACTCGCTTACATACAAATTTACAACCGGCATTGTGTGGGAATTGCGAATAAAAGTGTGTAAATTAAGTGAAATAAGTATGGTGGCAAATAAGCTTGAAGGATGTACGAGTACCTTAGCCGAGTGGGTTGAGCGCCCACTGCCGCCTAATCGTTGGGAGAGCAGCTTTTAGTAACAAACGGTCTGGAAATAAAAATTTCCTTCATCCAAAACTAAATTTTAGGGGCCTTGAAACTTGTGGTCAAATTCTTATACGAGAATAGAAAAACTAATTAACACAGATATCCAGGCATATTATTAATCTTATAATAAAGTCTTTTTTGGGATCTCTTTTTTAGTAAAATGCTATTCATATATGTTTTCCTACATCTGGGGCTCTTTATAGCCTGTAAAAAGTCTTGAGTAAAGTTAAAGTTAAAAGTCTTAAAGTAAAGTTGCATAACGGTTGTAGAATGGCAAAATATCAAACTGTCCATCAATCAAGCTAAAGCCAAAGATAAAATAAACTGCAAATTGTTTTCGAACAAATTTCTGACAAATAATTCGATGAAATAAAATAATAATTGCTTTTTAATTTATTCTTTTAAATCTTATGTTCAATGATGGTTGCTAAAATTAGCAACTCATCTTCACACAATCTTAAATAAATGTGTTTCACTTTTCATCTCAAGCTACTCAATAAACCATGACATGATAGGCATTTATTTTTGTCATGCTTCGGTTTACAGTTGGTTTCAAAATTCAATGCAACACATGTTTAAGAGCTTAAAGTTGTTATTCTGCTATAGGTGTTTCTACGGTGTTCAATCTTATGTCTCATAAACTAAAAAATACCAGGTTGTTTGTAGCAGTTTTAATAGGGATCATAATATTTAGTTGGCCCATTTCGATGTCCCGAAGTCAGTTCTACTATTATTAACTTATTTTGGGCCATATTTCTATTTTAAAAGTAAAAAGCTCTTTAAACAGTTGTTTTTTTGTAAAGTTGCTTCGAAATTATTTTTATTAGCCAAAATAAAATCTACTGAATACATTTGCTAGTCACTGTCTTTGGCAATTCAACTCCATAAACTAATTAGACACACGCGGCGTCAAAACCATAATGAATTAATTCAAAGTACTAATATCTCAAAAAATGCTTTGTCATTCAATATTTTGACGAAGATAGAATGGTAATTATTAATTTTCAAAAGTACTGCAAAGACAACAACAGACCCATTCATATATTAAACACATAATATTTAGTAATTGCTAACTCACGTTGTGCGATTTCGATTCTTCTTTGGCAGGCTTCTTCAGTAGTTCTTGTAGCTCATAGCTTTTGGTTTTTATTGCTCGGAATACTTTTGAAGCCTCCTAAAGTGCTCGAAACAATTAAAGTGATGGCATTTATGCTTATCTAAACAGATCTATGTTTTTGCTATTATTGGCGAGTGATAGGTGGTTTATTGTGATTTTTTAGCTTCTTATTTTCTATTATTTTTACAAATTAGGTTTTAGCATTAATTTTTAAAGTGAACTTTTTTGTTGGTTTCTGCCTATATAAATATATGTATGACCAAATATTATGACGAAATCAAATTCGCCTAGTCATAACTTGATGGAAGAATTACAATATGGACTCTTATGGTAGCTTATCTCAATTCTTTAGATTGTTTCTTTGAATCAATTTTCCCTTTTGTTACTCATAATAATAACCTAAAAGCAAATTATGTTTTAAAAGTACATGAATACATTAATATTATGATAATTTTATGCTTTAAAAGCAGTTTTGTTGTCATATTTTTCTACCATTCTTTAGTCTTACAAGTGCCCTCTCTATCTTAATATATAACCCAACAGAGAAATGAATAATTGTCGACTCCCTTCAACAAAGGTGTTAAAAGAGCCTAAGGAGGAAAATGAGACCATGAAATTGGTTTTTATTTGACTGTTTCTCTCCCTCTCTCATACATGGCTTAAAATGTTATTAGAGATTGGAATATTGACAACATATTCCTCAAGGTACTCGAGGACATTATAAATAAGTCCAGCTACAAGCTGAATACTATAAAAATTCTAAAAGTCTTCTAGATATAATAGAAATAAATAGTTAATCTTACTTACATATATTTCAGTACCGGTCCCCATATGTCGTCACTTGCACAGTAATGTGGGCGGAATCTTATTGTACACACTTCATGTAATCGTAACTTAGTCAAATCACTTTACGAAAATTCACTGTCATCCTCGGAGTTCAGTCCTTGCCTTTTCATGCAAATAAGCTTAAGTCTTAAACTTTTTGCCATCGAGCCAAAATTTCGCGATGTCAATGTTTCGCAATTACTTATTATTCTACAGTTGATTACTTTGTTTTTGTATTAGAGCAGCATTTTATATAAACACTCACACCCCTTTCGCTTACAATCGCCTGGGAAAATTTTAAATGAGATGAATTATTTCGAAATTAAATGGCAACTAAGTTTGCATTTAGAGTCAAGTTACTGCACCAACGACAAGAAGAGAGAATAATTAACGATATTGCTATGCAACGCTGAAATTACAACGCGCTCCCTTCGTATTCCACAAAAACTCATATTGCACCGATTTCCCTTTCCGAAATTTGATTAGTTTTCGGTGGGAAAATAGAACTTTGCAAAAGCTAAAGGGTGATTTTTTAAGAGCTTGATAACTTTTTTTAAAAAAAAAACGCATAAAAGGCTGCGTCTTAGGTGGTCCATTCGGAAAGTCCAATTTTGGGCAACTTTTTCGAGCATTTCGGCCGGAATAGCCCGAATTTCTTCGGAAATGTTGTCTTCCAAAGCTGGAATAGTTGCTGGCTTATTTCTGTAGACTTTAGACTTGACGTAGCCCCACAAAAAATAGTCTAAAGGCGTTAAATCGCATGATCTTGGTGGCCAACTTACGGGTCCATTTCTTGAGATGAATTGTTCTCCGAAGTTTTCCCTCAAAATGGCCATAGAATCGCGAGCTGTGTGGCATGTAGCGCCATCTTGTTGAAACCACATGTCAACCAAGTTCAGTTCTTCCATTTTTGGCAACAAAAAGTTTGTTAGCATCGAACGATAGCGATCGCCATTCACCGTAACGTTGCGTCCAACAGCATCTTTGAAAAAATACGGTCCAATGATTCCACCAGCGTACAAACCACACCAAACAGTGCATTTTTCGGGATGCATGGGCAGTTCTTGAACGGCTTCTGGTTGCTCTTCACCCCAAATGCGGCAATTTTGCTTATTTACGTAGCCATTCAACCAGAAATGAGCCTCATCGCTGAACAAAATTTGTCGATAAAAAAGCGGGTTTTCTGCCAACTTTTCTAGGGCCCATTCACTGAAAATTCGACGTTGTGGCAGATCGTTCGGCTTCAGTTCTTGCACGAGCTGTATTTTATACGGTTTTACACCAAGATCTTTGCGTAAAATCTTCCATGTGGTCGAATAACACAAACCCAATTGCTGCGAACGGCGACGAATCGACATTTCACGGTCTTCAGCCACACTCTCAGAAACAGACGCAATATTCTCTTCTGTACGCACTGTACGCATTCGTGTGGTTGGTTTAATGTCCAATAAAGTAAACTGAGTGCGAAACTTGGTCACAATCGCATTAATTGTTTGCTCACTTGGTCGATTATGTAGACCATAAATCGGACGTAAAGCGCGAAACACATTTCGAACCGAACACTGATTTTGGTAATAAAATTCAATGATTTGCAAGCGTTGCTCGTTAGTAAGTCTATTCATGATGAAATGTCAAAGCATACTGAGCATCTTTCTCTTTGACACCATGTCTGAAATCCCACGTGATCTGTCAAATACTAATGCATGAAAATCCTAACCTCAAAAAAATCACCCGTTATAATACATGCATACGTATGTAAGCAAATATTGAAGTATTACTACTTACTAGTTCCTGTTTTTCATTTCAGCTTTTTTACTCTTTATTCGTTGCTAAGCTTTGGCTTTGTCAAAGCGTGTGCCACCATCAATATCAACCCTGATCTTCTTGCCTCATTCTACGACTGCTCGCCCTGTAGAGTGTGGTGAATCACTGCAGTTTCCTAACGCGTTCATCCATTTCGATGGCCTGCTCATACTATTTATATGTATTTATGGATTCCGGTTCCCCGCAGACTGGAGTTAGAATGATGTCTTCAGACTAGGAAGCTTCTGGCTTCAATACACATTTTCTTCGTCCATATTTCCCCAAACGGAATTGTGTATTCGGGTTGTTGCCGTTGACGATGTCTATAACATTGTTGGAAAAATCTGAGCCGAGAGTATTCAGTTTTTCTGGTTGCCAACTTGTTTCATTAATTTTCTACTGCTTCACTTTGACAATTTGTCATATGAGTATTAATTTTCTTTAGAGATGAGCAATCAAGTGGATGGCAGTGCATTCATAAGTCAATCCTGGAAGTTACTAAAGATATGCAATTTTAATCACTGTTTTGCATAAAATATTATATTGAATTAAATATTTGCAAGGACTTTATTATTATGTTACTAATTTCAGAACTCACCGATACATACAGCCCTATTCTATGCACTTGACAAAATAACACAAAAATTGAAAATTGTTTCAGCTTTTCCCCACACGTGAGCGAAACAAAATAATGTAAACAGAAACAACTGATTTCTGTCAAATTATATGGATTTGAATTTAAATTTTTTTTGAATTATTCTATAAAATACGTTTTCGAATGCATTTCAATATTTGTTGCAAAATAGTTAATAATTTAAATTCAATTTCAGAATAAATCATTTGCTCTTGGTCTAGACGTGCAGTTTCTCAGAGTCGCAAATATACCTTGCTCCGAATATGGCCCTATTTTTCATGCAAAAGATCGTTATTTGGATGAGTGTTTGTTTTAACCGAGCCTTCTTCATTGTGGCTTCGTTGATAAGTTTGGTTTGATTGGCCGATTGACCGGTTATCAGCCTATATATCCGATTCTGATGTCGAGATATCGACTGAAGCCTCCCGGACCTGATGCAAAGTATTTGGTATGGTTTTACAACTCCATTTACTCTATATAGATGATAAGGTTATACCGCGCTTAAATGAGGTTGATTGATAATCGGATGGCAGATGCTATTCGCTTTTCCATCCCAGATTCCCCAGGCTTTTGCTCCTCCGCAAAGCCATAGAATGCTACATAATAAAGGGTGATTTTTTAAGAGCTTGATAACTTTTTTTAAAAAAAAAAACGCATAAAATTTGCAAAATCTCATCGGTTCTTTATTTGAAACGTTAGATTGGTTCATGACATTTACTTTTTGAAGATAATTTCATTTAAATGTTGACCGCGGCTGCGTCTTAGGTGGTCCATTCGGAAAGTCCAATTTTGGGCAACTTTTTCGAGCATTTCGGCCGGAATAGCCCGAATTTCTTCGGAAATGTTGTCTTCCAAAGCTGGAATAGTTGCTGGCTTATTTCTGTAGACTTTAGACTTGACGTAGCCCCACAAAAAATAGTCTAAAGGCGTTAAATCGCATGATCTTGGTGGCCAACTTACGGGTCCATTTCTTGAGATGAATTGTTCTCCGAAGTTTTCCCTCAAAATGGCCATAGAATCGCGAGCTGTGTGGCATGTAGCGCCATCTTGTTGAAACCACATGTCAACCAAGTTCAGTTCTTCCATTTTTGGCAACAAAAAGTTTGTTAGCATCGAACGATAGCGATCGCCATTCACCGTAACGTTGCGTCCAACAGCATCTTTGAAAAAATACGGTCCAATGATTCCACCAGCGTACAAACCACACCAAACAGTGCATTTTTCGGGATGCATGGGCAGTTCTTGAACGGCTTCTGGTTGCTCTTCACCCCAAATGCGGCAATTTTGCTTATTTACGTAGCCATTCAACCAGAAATGAGCCTCATCGCTGAACAAAATTTGTCGATAAAAAAGCGGATTTTCACATTTCGAACCGAACACTGATTTTGGTAATAAAATTCAATGATTTGCAAGCGTTGCTCGTTAGTAAGTCTATTCATGATGAAATGTCAAAGCATACTGAGCATCTTTCTCTTTGACACCATGTCTGAAATCCCACGTGATCTGTCAAATACTAATGCATGAAAATCCTAACCTCAAAAAAATCACCCGTTATAATACATCTACATATGTACATATGTCCCTTATACTATATTTAAAAATATTTGGAATGCAATTTTGATTTAGTTGGTTGTTATGTTTAGCTTCAGAAAAGTTCCTAGGGAACTACGAAATCGGCAAAAATTTGCTAAGCTGTAATCGCATGCAATATATAGAAAACAATTTCCTCAAAGTTACCCTCATTATCATTTTTTATACAAAAAAGGGAAAAATAAACTTCTTAATATAAGAACGTCTCAATAACGCGAGCCATCAACATGTTCATATTTTTCTTCTTTGTATAAAAATAACGACAAAAGTAAAATATCTCCATTGTGATTGGCGTTGCAACCGTTTAGCCGGTTATAGCCGAATCGACGATAGTGCGCCACCTCTCTCTCTCCTTCGCAGATCGGCGCCAGTTGGAGATCCCAAGCTTAACCAGGTCGCTCTCCACCTGGTCCCTCCAACGGAGTGGAGGCCTTCCCCTTCCTCGGCTTCCTCCGGCGGGTACTGCATCGAACACTTTCAGTGCTGGAGTGTTTTCGTCCATTCGGACAACATGACCTAGCCAGCGTAGCCTCTGTCTTTTTATTCGCTGAACTATGTCAATGTCGTCGTATAACTCGTACAGCTCATCGTTCCATCGTCTGCGGTATTCGCCGTTGCTAATGTTTTGAGGACCATAAATCTTGCGCAAAATTTTCCTCTCGAAAACTCCTAGTGTCGTCTCATCTGATGTTGACATCGTCCAAGCTTCTGCACCGTAGAGCAGGACGGGAATGATAAGCGACTTGTAGAGCTTGATTTTGGTTCGTCGAGAGAGGACTTTACTGTTCAATTGCCTACTCAGTCCAAAGTAGCACCTGTTGGCAAGAGTTATTCTGCGCTGGATTTCGAGGCTGACATTGTTCGTGTTGTTGATGCTGGTTCCCAGGTATACGAAATTATCTACGACCTCGAAGTTATGACTGTCAACAGTGACGTGGGAGCCAAGACGCGAATGCGCCGACTGTTTGCTTGATGACAGGAGATATTTCGTCTTGTCCTCATTCACCTCCAGACCCATTCGCTTCGCCTCCTTATCCATGCGGGAAAAAGCAGAACAAACGGCGCGGTTGTTGCTTCCGATGATATTAATATCATCGGCGTACGCCAGGAGCTGTACACTCTTGTAGAAGATTGTACCTTCTCGGTTTAGCTCTGCAGCTCTTATAATTTTTTCCAGCATCAGGTTAAAGAAGTCGCACGATAGTGAGTCACCTTGTCTGAAACCTCGTTTGGTATCGAACGGCTCGGAGAGGTCCTTCCCAATCATGACGGAGCTTTTGGTGTTGCTCAGCGTCAATTTACACAGCCGTATTAGTTTTGCGGGGATACCAAATTCAGACATCGCGGCGTAAAGGCAGCTCCTTTTCGTGCTGTCGAAAGCAGCTTTAAAATCGACAAAAAGGTGGTGTGTGTCGATCCTCTTTTCACGGGTCTTCTCCAAAATTTGGCGCATGGTGAATATCTGGTCAGTTGTCGATTTTCCAGGTCTAAAGCCACACTGATAAGGTCCAATCAGTTTGTTGACGGTGGGCTTTAGTCTTTCACACAGTACGCTCGATAGAACCTTGTATGCGATATTTAGGAGGCTGATCCCACGGTAATTGGCGCAGATTGTGGGATCTCCCTTTTTATGGATTGGGCAGAGCACACTAAGATTCCAATCGTCAGGCATGCTTTCTTCCGACCATATTCTGCAAAGAAGCTGATGCATGCACCTTATCAGTTCTTCGCCGCCGTATTTGAATAGTTCTGCCGGTAATCTATCGGCCCCCGCTGATTTGTTGTTCTTCAAGCGGGTAATTGCTATTCGAATTTCTTCATGGTCGGGTAATGGAACATCTGTTCCATCGTCATCGATTGGGGGATCGGGTTCGCCATCTCCTGGTGTTGTACTCTCACTGCCATTCAGCAGGTCGGAGAAGTGTTCCCTCCATAATCCCAGTATGCCCTGGACATCGGTTACCAGATTACCACCTTGGTCTCTACATGAGGATGCTCCGGTCTTGAAACCTTCGTTAAGTCGCTTCATTTTTTCATAAAATTTTCGAAAAAAAATATCTCCATTACAACAAATTAACTTTCATAATTATCCACAACGATATATTTTTTTTGTCAAGAGCATTTTACTTTTTAACAATTTATCAAGAAAAAAACTTTTTATTTTAGACACAGAATACGAAATCTATACTAATATTATAAAACTGAACAGTTTGTTTGTTTGTTTGTTTGAACGCGCTAATTTCCGAAACTACTGGTTGAACTGAATAATTCTTTTTGTGTTGGATAGTCCATTTATCGAGGAAGGCTAAAGGCTATATGGCATCACGCTGCGATCAATAAACACAAAAGTTATATATGAAATATTAATTTCTCTTTTAATGATCTAAAAAAAAGTCCGTGAGTACCGTTTTTGTGATAACTATTTGGTCGAAATTATTTGTTGGAGTTGTATTAACATAGTGCCTGATAAATTTCAAAATTTTACAAATTAGAAATTTGTTGAATTTGTAAAGTTCACAGAATAGGGCTGATAGACTCTGTCTCAAAACCTTTCTCATGAAAAACTTTTAAACTGTCTTTCTGACAAAATTCTTTATCAAAATCTATGAACCATACCTAAATCGAGGAAAACTTAAACTTAAAACTGCTAGGACAGACAATTTTTCTAAAGCATTATTGTTAAAATAATTAGAAGAAACTACTAAATGCAGCGGTGCATACTGAGGAAACCATAAAAGGCAACAGCTTAACTCACAAATTCATTTGCATCTTTAATGTAAATTTTGTATTGAATATTGCAATGAGTTGAATCTCTCTCATCTCACAGTCCTACTTACCCAATTATTTTTTTTGCTTCGTTATTTATTCTCATTTGGTTCTTGTTCTTACGTTCCATTTACATATTTCATACAAATCTCATTAGTAAAAACTTTACCGAAAGTAAGTCAAACAGAAATTCTCTACCTTCCATATAGGAATCTCCTGCGATGCGTTTTCACAACAATGATGAAGATTTTCAATATCAAAACCATTTCATTTGCTATAAACTCGAATTTACTTTCCAATTGACTTTTCATTTCAGTTATAATGAGATTTCACATTTTCTGTCGTTCTCTATGCCGTTTACCTCATTAAGCTTGAAGAAAAGTAAAAGCTCAACAGCCGTGGAGATTATTTATGTCATGCGTCAAGCAACTAGCCGCTTTGCATAAGTTTTATAAACAACTAATCTCTAATCACACTTTTTATACTCTCGCAACCTGTTGCACAGAGTATTATAGTTTTGTTCACATAACGGTTGTTTGTGTCACCAAGAAATATAAGAATTAGATATGGGGTTATACATACATAAATGATCAGGATGACGAGTGGATTTGAAATCCGGATGTCTGTCCGTTAATTTGGAACATAGGATCCCATTAGGGAGGGGCACATTTGGTTGTACATTTTTTGAAAAGTGGGCGTGACCCCGCCCCCAAATAGGTTTTTTGTATATAACTCGCAAACCAACAAAGCTATATAAACCAACCGTTTAGTTTAGCCATTTCCTTATACAGTCCAAAAATGAAATAAGAAATGGCAGAAGGAAGGTGCACTGATATTTTTTTACAAAATGGAAAATGGGCGTGGAGTCGCCCACTTATGGTTCAAAAACCATATCTCAAGAACTATTCGATCGATTTCAATGAAACTCGGTATATAACACTTTCTTGACACCCTGATGACACGGGTGGAATATGGGCGAAATCGGTTCACAACTACGTCTATTTCCCATATAACTCAATTTTGAAATCTTTTGATTCGTTCACTTTATAATACCATTGTCTTTCTCTCTGATTTTGAAGGCGTTCGGAACGCACAGAGTTCGACTCCCTATTGTGAGCTTGTATATTTCTAATATTTTGTTCTTCAAGCCCCTACACACGCAAGCAGCTACGAGCACTCGTTACTCGACTCTCTTTTACGCGACTGTGAAATGAAGAGAATGACTTGCAAGACGATTTTCAGTTGTAAGTTAAGATTCTCCATCACGAAGTTTTTTTGTTGCCCTCACATGGGGACTATGTACAGAAAGTTGAGATTGTAGCAATAAATATAGCCTATGTTACACGGGGTGAATGTAGCTTTTCAATGGTGAAAGAATTTTTACAAAATGTATAAAAGAAATATATATATATATATATATATAATATCATCATAAAATATATAATAACTGTATATAAAATATCATCATATCCAGCTAAGACCAAATATCTTCCATGTTTATCGTAATCTGACTCAGATAGACTATTACCATCATCAAAATCTAGCCCATCTTCACTCTCCCAGAGCACTTGTCATATTTCATCTTTTTTGAAAGTCCTCGCAGAGGGTTCATCTTCTATCCCTGATACAGATTCTGTCCACTTTTCAGGTACTGGGCGGCAGTTAACAACAGGAATATAAAATATAAATTCTAGCATTTTCACAATTATACTATATTGGATAAAGAGTAATATTATTATGTTAATACAACTCTAACAAATAATTTCGACCAAATAAGTTATCACAAAAACGGTACTCACGGACTTTTTCTTAGATCATTAAAAGATAAATAACTCTTTCATACATAACTTTTGTTTATCTTGAACCGCTTTCGCAGCGCAAGGAACGGAAACTCTCAAAGATAAATAATTTTCCCGTTTTTTATACATTTACCTATTGGTCGCAGCGTGATGCTATATAGCCTATGGACTATCCAACACAAAAAGAATTATTCAATTTGAACCAGTAGTTTCGGAGATTAGCGCGTTCAAACAAACAAACAAACTCTTCAGCTTTATAATATTAGTATAGATATATACATTAGGAACAAATGAAGATAGCGGAATAAAACATTACACAAATACTGTATTTGAGCTGTGACATCACTTGTGGAAAAATTGTCAAAATCGAACCATGACTTTTCAAGGCCCCTGATATCGAACATGAAGAACTCAGTGCCTTAGGGTAATTTTTTACCGAAAATATAGGTAAATCCCTCAGTTATTTTTATGTAATTCATTCCCTCTGAATTTTTTTTTTAAAACAGTTTCTATCTGTACCTGAAATGGTAAAAATCGGGTCATAACTTCCCCCAGATCCCATATACCTAATTATAAGTAATATTAAATTAAGTGAGTGTATAGTCTTCGATACATTGTATCTTGGTGGTGAAAACGAGTGAAATCGGTTTAGGAACTACCTCAGTCCCCATATACTATTTATGATGATTTTCGTTATTCTATTGAACTTTATACCCAATATATGGGTCGAATTGTGTTATCTTTATAAAATTACATCTATAAATTGCGAGAGTATAAAATGTTCGGTTACACCCGAACTTAGCCCTTCCTTACTTGTTATGTGAGCGCTTTTGATGGTCATCCGTATCATATCTGATCTATGGCAATAAGTAAAGTCACGATAAGGTGAGCCTAAAATAGGATTAATTGAAATACGTCCGTATAAGTCACAACAAGGAAACCTGTACTGATTTAATTTTTATTTGGTTCTGGGAATTTCTTCGAATTTTTTTATTCTTTGTTTTCTAATAAGTATTTAGTTGTTGGTTCACTCGGCTTACCAGATCTTTAAGCAAATATTATTATTTATTTCTTCATATCACTCAGGTCTTTCATATGATCTGACCGTATCTGATCTTTCTGTACCGAATATCACTACTCAGATTATCGGGAGTAAATAAAAATATATGAAAGTTGCATTTCCTTCAGAGTAAATTCCATTTCTCACTACGGGTATTTGCCCAACTTGGCTTTTGATGTAAGCATCAACATCAACACTCATATCCAGCGTACAAAGATTAGAGACCTGTTTTCCACCGAGAAAAGACAAATCACACAAAAACAGTTTACGGACTGAGAGCATAGCATAGTTGCATTCACCAAGTGCATTAGAGATATTATCGAGGCCAACGTCAAAATTGCGCCGGAGGAAAAATGCTGAAGTGCAGAAGTAGTGGTTGGTCACAGAATCGTGATGCGCCGCTGATGACGCGTATACAACATGAAAACCCACTTCGACTGCTGGTGCATTGCCAACGAATTTTCGAGTTCCACCGCGGCATTGGCAGGAAGAAGCTTCGGTCATCGTGCTATCGCAGAGGGACTATCGTGTCGTCCCATGGCACTCAGTTTAGTTGCACGGATTTAAGCCGTCCAACTAAGCGTCTGAAAACTGCTGCTCTTGTTTTGCACTTATTTGCAACCACTTTATTATAATCTTTGAAACCGTAAAAAAAATTTGGAATAAAATTACTTGTAAATATATATTATTCACAATTGAATTTTTTTTTTAGAGTAAACTAAGGAAGTTACAAGTAATTAAGTTGATTCCAAGTGGGTAACAAAACTGAGTGACATTTGCTCTAACATCTTCTCACCAGCTCAAAGAAAATAAAGATCAACTGTATTACTTTAATAACAATAATCCACTTGCTTATGACTTATAACATTCGTTGGCAGTATAGTATCTTAAATGGTTACAACACCAGTCAAAAATAAGGAGGAGAATCGGAACATGTGACACCTTTCCGTTCGAAATATTTTCTCTTTGTGTATTAAAAACTAAGGGGCCATCCATAAATTACGTCACACGAATTTAAGGACTTTTTAACCTCTCCCCCCCTCCATGTCACAAATTGTCACATTTTGAACGTTACACGGCAGAAGACAAGTGTCAAGTAAACAATGGGAACGAATAGAAGTCACTGCGCCGGCGCGAAGCATGTGCGACAGTCAGTCTTGCAAACAAAAACAAGCATGCATACGCAGCGGTAAAACCACGCCACCGCCGGCAGAAGTAGCCGCGCGTGATCGGTGTGGTACAGAGCAGCCAGTCGTCTAGCACACAGGAGCGCAGCAGAGCGGGACCAGATATTGCCGTAAATTTTGAAATGTGATGTCACAAAACTTTTGACCCCCCCTGCCCCTTGTCACACAATGTCACTTCTGAATTTCTACTTTGTTGGATAATTTATTTAATTAATTTTCTGTTGTACATTTTTTTCTCGTGCATTATATGATCATTAATAAAAATGGATTTTTCCTAACGGCATGGAAATTTTATTTCAGTAAGTGGAATAAATTCTCTTGACTTAAGTGGCTAAATGGCACGTACTTGGCTTAATTGATTCGGTCTCCAATTACAAATTGGTTTCACGTCATGCACCGTACTATCTGAATATAAGGTCTGAAGAGTCTCCTCAGAATTGTTTGCATTCCAAATAAGTCATTTTTATTGAAAGTGATGACAATTAAAAGGATTCCCCGCAACGAGTTGACAAACAAAAGATTCCCTTAAGTTCACCTTTTTAATTTTTCTTTGGATTCTTCAGATTCCCGCGCAGGCAAAGAAGAAGTAAATATCAGAGCTAACTCACATTGCTTGTCACCAAACTCCTTCCTCAGTTAAATAACTTTTCATTCTTTACCAATTAGTTATGAGTTATATCGAAGACTGGAACTATTTTGCATGCTTTCCTTCTGTCATAGAACATTTTGGTGCTCTACAAAATGAATGGAAGTGGAAAAATGCCTTTAGAAAGACTTTTGATGTGACAAAGGAATCTTCTTGACAAAGAAGTTGTAAGCGGGCGCATACCGTTTGCCGGAACAACGTAAGAAGCGAATGCTTGCAGTCAGTAGCGTTTTAAAGGCAAATTCGCACAAGCACCCCCTTTTTTATCAAACCAACAAAAAATGTATGGAAAATATTACTATCACCAAAAAAGGTGCGCCATGAATTATACACAAAAGTGGATTCGCTGCCATTTTGTAATTCAGTAATTTCAAGTTTTTAATTTAATTTTGTTGTCCTCTTTTGCGTAGCGCTAACTTTATTATCATGCAGCGAATTTCATTTCATTTTATGCCAACTAAAGTTTCGTCTTCATCTTTTTCGTAATTTTCATCAGTACCCTCGCAGCGAATACGTTCATTCAATGCGAATTTCATCCTAAATTATTTGAGGAAACTATTGGAGTGTTTCCTTCGTATGATTCCAAAAGCTTTGAACAGCTTAGTGCCCAGGCTCAGCTAAAATTCAAGAATGCCAGTAGGGTCTGCCTTTGTAGTGGTTTCCCTGCCTGTTGTAGTTTCTATTCACTACTTTGTTTTAAATTAGTCAAGAAATTTCGCAAGAATTTATGCAGATTTTACGAAGAAGATGTAACTAGAAGGGAGAAGGGTAATCTTACAACTAATTATGCAAAGAAACTTGTTTGGAAAGAATCAAGAGAATTTAAGTTTATCGCGTAAATTTATGATACTGTGCGAAGGCGAGCTCAATGGGTATGATTGCACGGATAAGAAGTGGCCGGTTAAGGAAACTCATGCAAAGTATTACGGACAAGTTTTTCATTATAAATTAAAAATGAATGAGCTTAGACTGTTGTAAGTGAAGTCAATTTAAGACACTTTCATTAATTTCTTACAAAAAGTAATATAAATGGATTTAGTTAGCTAGGGATAAGTTTAAAAAATTTCGTTTTAGTTTGCCGAAGATTAATTGTGTGATAACAGGCGGTAGGAAATGATGATGTACGATACCCACTGCAGTAACTACATATCAGAACAAAACCGAATGTAGTATAAGCCAACCAATTTTTACTATTTTATATGAAGTTGGAAGGTCTCATATAGAATAACACGAGTGATCAGAAGACTAGAAGAATATGTTGTCCAGGAACAAACTGTTTCAAGGATTGAACCATGAATATTATATAATTAGATATTATGAAATCTTTTAATACAGAATAAATGAAATATTGTTTTTGTGTGAAACATCCTGGCAGTTCACTACCGCAGAATTATTTCCGATGAGCGAATGCACGAAATGGAGAATAGTAAATCAGCAAAAAGTAAACAGAATTGATCATAATATAAAAATGAATCGCAAAATGTGTTGCTAAGCGCATAACTCGAGAACCGTTGAACCGATTTCGCAAATTCTTTGTTTAGAATGTTTTTACAGGTACCGGGATGGTTCTTACGGAGAGAAAAATTAGAAAAATTGCCTGAAAAAAGTCTTAAATCCACAATTTTCTAATCACTCATACAAACAATTTGTGTCATTAGTCTCGAGAAGGGCCAAACCGAACTGGCTAATTTTTATACTCTCGCAACAAAGTTGCTACGAGAGTATTATAGTTTTGTCCACATAACGGTTGATTGTAAGTCCTAAAATTAAACGAGTTAGATATAGGGTTATATAAATCAAAATGATCAGGGTGACGAGAAAAGTTCAAATCCAGATGTCTGTCTGTCCGTCCGTCCGTGCAAGCTGTAACTTGAGTAAAAATTGAGATATCTTAATGAAACTTGGAACACGTGTTCCTTGGCACCATAAGAAGGTTAAGTTCGAAAATCAGCAAAATCGGACCACTGCCACGCCCACAAAATGGCGAAAACGAAAACACATAAACTGACATAACTAAGCCATAAATAAAGCTATGGAAATAAAATTTGGTATGAAGGATCGCACAATGAAGAGGCATATTCGGATGTAATTTTTTTGGCGAAGTGGGCGTGGCCCCGCCCCCAAACAGGCTTTTTGTATATATCTCGCAAACCAATAGAGCTATACAAACTAAACTTTCTGCAGTCGTTTTTCCAGTCGCCATTTCCTTATACAGTCCAAAAATGACAGAAATCGGATAACAACCACGCCCCCCTCCCATACAAAGGTTAGGTTGAAAATTACTAAAAGTGGGTTAGCTCACTAACCAAAAACGTCAGAAACACTAAATTTCACATAGAAAATGGCAGATAAAAGCTACACTCAGATTTTTTTACAAAATGGAAAATGGGCGTGGCGTCGCCCACTTATGGGTCAAAGACCATATCTCAAGAACTATTTGACCGATTTCAAATTCGGTATATAACACTTTCCTGACACCCTAATGACACGGGTGGAATATGGGCGTGGTTATTATCCGATTTCTTTCATTTTTGGACTGTATAAGGAAATGGCTATAGTAATCGACTGCAGGAAGTTTGGTTTATACAGCTTAATTGGTTTACGAGTTATATACAAAAAACCTATTTGGGGGCGGGGTCACGCCCACTTTTCCAAAAAAATTACATCCAAATGTGCCCCTCCCTAATGGGATCCTATGTTCCAAATTTCATTTTCATAACTTTATTTATGGCTTGGTTATGACACTGTATAGGTTTTCGGTTCCGACCATTATGTGGGCGTGGCAGTAGACCGATTTTGCCCGATTTTCGAAAGCAACCTCTTCAGGGTGCCAAGGAACATGTGTTCCAAGTTTCATTAAGATATCGGGCAGACTGACAGACGGACAGACGGACGGACGGACAGACATCCGGATTTCAAATCTACTCGTCATCCTGATCATTTATGTATATATAACCCCATATCTAACTCTTATCTTTCTTGGTGACACAAACACCCGTTATGTGAACAAAACTATTATACTCTGTGCAACAGGTTGCGAGAGTATAAAAACAAAACAAACAAGTGAGGAAGGGCTAAGTTCGGGTGTAACCGAACATTTTATACTCTCGCAATTTATTTATTTAACTTTATTAATATTACATAATAAACAATTTGACCCACATATTCGTCATATATATTGTATAAATTTCATTGAAAGTTGGAAACTATAATATTAGGTTAGAAGCACCGAGGTCCTCGTGTTCGATATATGGGGCCTTAAAAACTTATGGTCCGATTTCGGCGATTTTTAGAATGGAGCTGCCACACTATTAACATAGTATTTGTGCAAAGTTCTGCACCGATATCTTCACAAGTGCTTACTTTATATATTGTAAAGTAAACGATTCAGATTGTCTTCAAAGTTCTGGTATATAGAAAGTAGGCGTGGTTGTGAAGCGATTTGGCCTATTTTCACAACATATCGTTGGGATGTAAGGAAACTATTGCAAACCAAGTTTCATTCAAATCGGTCGAGTAGTTCTTGAGATATGGTTTTTGACCCATAAGTGGGCGACGCCACGCCCATTTTCCATTTTATAAATAAATCTGAGTGCAGCTTTCATCTGCCATTTCTTATGTGAAATTTAGTGTTTCTGACGTTTTTCGTTAGTGAGTTAACCCACTTTTTGTAATTTTAAATACTAACTAACTTTTGTATGGAATGTGGGCGTGGTTATGATCTGATTTCTTTCATTTTTGGATCGTATTAGGAAATGGCTAAAAAAAACGACTGAAGAAAGTTTGGTTTCTATAGCTCTATTTATTTGCAAGTTATGTATAAAAAACTTAGTAGGGGGTGGGGCCACGCCCACTTCCCCAAAAAAATTACATCCAAATATGCCCCTTCATAGTGCGATCCTTCATACTAAATTTTATTTCCATAACTTTATTTATGGCTTAGTTATGGCACTTTATGTATTTTCGGTTTTCGCCATTTTGTGGGCGTGGCAGTGGTCCGATTTTGCTCATCTTCGAAAGGTGGTGCCAAGAAATAAGTATGCCAAGTTTCATCAAGATATCTTAATTTTTACTCAAGTTACAGCTTGCACAGACGGACGGACGGACGGACAGACAGACATTCGGATTTGAACTCCACTCTTCACGCTGATCACTTTGGTATATACATATATCACTTTGGTATATATATATCCTATATCTAACTCGTTTAGTTTTGGGTGTTACAAACAACCGTTATGTGAACAAAAGTATAATACTCTCTTTAGCAACATTTGTTGCGAGAGTATAAAAAAAAAAAAAATAATAATATTTTAAAATTTGTCATTGTTGCTTTGTTAAAATATTTTTATCATTGTTCAATTGTGTAAGGCTGTGTCGAACCGATTTCACTCATTTTCAACGCCCAGTTATAATGGGAATAGGGGCAACTTGGTAGGCAGACAAACGGCAATTCGGCCTTGAAATTACTCCTAAATTGCAAATCAACGAAACACCAGTCTGCAAAATCGCTAAAAAAAAGAGCTATAAAGAAGATTTTCCAGATAATCAAGTCGTTGGAGGTACTGCACAGGACTTTAAAAGATTTATGCGACAACGAAAATATTTTTGGTGAAGCCATGATTCTGTTGGCAGGTGATTTTCGCCAGACTATTCCAGGATCAACTGTTGCTGACGAACTAATCACGACACATAAAGAATCGCCAATTAACAAATAACATACGAGTGTTTTTCCAACAATATCATACTGCGATTGTAGAAATAATTGAAAATGGTAGCGACGCAGTTCACTCCTCGATGGATTAATAACATTTTTAAGGGGTTTCTGTCACTTCATGGCCTCGAAAGAGAAGCTTATTCATCGTGTTTTTCCTAACATGAAACCATAATATAATAAACATAAATGGCTGATTGAACGACCTATATTGGTGGTAAAAAAAGAAGGATCCCTTTGATCTTAATGCGACAATTTAGATAAATCATAAATCAACATCAAACTTTGCAAAAGAACAAGACTTGCTGTGAAGAAGGTAATCAATATCGTCACCAAAGCCAAGATAAAGCCAACTATGAAACTTGGTCATTTGTTACTTTCTCCAATATACGATTAAAAAAACCAAAGTTTTACAAATTATGATGATTTACGCTTAATACAGATCCTCAATAATGTCTATCAATCATTTTAAAATTTATCGGCTATAACGTGTGGCCGGGTCTGCTAGTATCGAATAATTGTTTAGATAAATTTTAATAAATATGATTTTAGTATATTATTGGAAGAACTCAAATTACATATTTTCAAATTCTTAGTAGCTTGTGGGCTTGTACTAAGTTATTTTAAACATTTTCCGAGTTCTGGTTGATACTCATTATTGAACGATTAGAATTATCGACCTATTTAAGTACCAAGTTGTGAGTACTTGTTATACCAGAACTTTTGGTATTCTATATAGATGAACACAACAAATTGTTTTTTTTTAATATATTCCGTTGAAAGTCCAACAAAATTGTGCCGAAGAGAAAAGTTCTCAAAAAAGATTAAGGTTGCGACTTCTTGACCTTTTTGTGACACGTTTTCATTGTTTAGGAACCGAGCCTACATTTATATATGGAGTTGTTAATTAATTGTTAATTAATTTAAATTATGGTCATATTTATGCAAGCATATTTCTTTCATTTATCTAACTCCCTAATGTTCAACTTCAACCACTTTGAAATATTGAACCCAGTAAGTATGTCAGAGTCGTTTGCAGCACGCTCGCAGACAAATAAACGAAGCATTGACTTGACTGCAAATCCCGACAGGATACAGCATGTAGACTTCCGCACATTCATACAGATACCTAGATATGTATATATGCTTAAATAAAAATCGAATAAAAATAGTGCAAAACGAAATCTAGATTGAAAAACTCCCGCTGTGCAAAGAAGGGAATAAGCATTGGAAAGCATGAGTAACGCCACAAGCATACAAAAAAACACACACACACAAACACAGAACGTAATCCAATTACACGTAACGTGCAACCAAATGGGATGGAACAATCGATGACATCAAATGTGCACGAGGTGAGAATGATCTTATAGGTGTGAGTTGCATAAGTGCATCTTGGAAGGAATTGAAATGCACCGACTGTGTGTTAAACGCGTGCATATCCCCTATTTGATATGTTTATGTATGCAATGGTGCTTCTGTTGCATGTATTTTCGGATTTTATCTGTGAAACACGCTGATTTGAAACCAAAAGTAGTGAACTCCGTTTTTCTATTGGTAGCAAACATGTGTATTTGCACTGAATATATGTATATCATGTGAACACAAAGATATAAAAGTGATCAGAAATAAAAGCTTTCCACGATCCCATAAAGCTTTAAGGGTGGCGAATCGAACATACAACTGGTATAAATTAGATAAAATGGCACAACAAAATGATCAATATGGACTATATTTTATATAGGTTTATATATATTATTATAATATTATAAAAAAAAGTTTGGAACAAGTTATCTTCAATACCTGTTAATCGGATTTCTTGAGAAGACTGGTGGAAAATAATATAACTTTTTGAGGTGTTCAGGAGGCTTTGACTTAAACAATTAAGTTAGTTTTTACTTGAATACTCGGCTAGCAGGTGAGAAGAAACGTTATTTAATGATTGCAATCCGACATGAGTTTAGCAGTCAGCAAAAAACGTATAGCCTTTGCTTCATCAAATTCTCACAATTTAATAAAGAATGTCTTACAAAAGCACGTTAGTATGTCGAATGAAGTTACCGTCTTTGGCAAACGCAAGGAAACCAAACACCAAACACATACAAATGCCACACAATAACCACATCCTGAAAAAGTTGTTGAAAATGTTGTGCTCAAGAAGGGAGATTACCAATAACTTTGCAGCTGAACGAAAGGAAATAAATAAAACGAAAAAAAATTATGAGGAAAAGTTAAATTCAACAAGTGAATTAGAAAGGAAAAAATGCTACACATTTTGTGGTGCTTTGTGGAGTGTGAGCTTACAGGTGTGACTTCCCCGTGTCCTTTTGAAACTGCATACAAACTCAGCTCAGCTATTCATAACAATAATGCCAAGATGGAAATTCAATAAGTGCAAATGAGATCCACTTAAAACTTAATGATGTATTTGAGAGAAAAAATAGGCCTAGAATGAACTTAAATAAAAGCGCGCAAGTTCGCGAAGGTAAGAAAAACTCACGAGGTAGAAGTGAGCTGTGTAAAAATATTGGAGTCTATTTCAAATTACTGTCACTTATAACAGCTAATTCGAGTTGTTACTGTCGACAAAATGGCTTATTATGAGAAATAAAAAAATATATGAAGCGTACATACAGGAGTACATTACAATTTTACATTTTTAATTGAATCTCATTTAATAAAAAACACGATTGTTATCATGCAAAAAATGCAATACCTTGGAAATTTTAATTTTCCTGCATCAATTCACCTAACTGAAGCCTTCAACTAACCCAGGCTCACACCAACACTGGTTGTTCAGAGTTATTTGGTTTCGCTGCGTTGAAAATAATAGGTACTGCTTGCATAAATTTTCATTGCTGCATGGTCTTCCAAAGTCATGCACTTTATACAATTCACCTCCCTCTGTTTATTCTCTTCATTTTGCATTTAATTCCGTAGAAAATTCACTGGACCCTACATCTGTAAGATTCCTTACAATAGTGCTACGTGTTGCCGTTTTCTTTTCGTGCATTTTCACAGTTAAGTCACAGTTATTGCCGAGAATTGCTTGCTTTTCAAACTTTGCACACATCAACGCCTTGCCACAACCGAGTTTTTGTCTTTTTTGTAAAGATAAAGGTGGGTCTTCTGCCCATGTTACATGTGCGTTTGAATTGAAATTTGTAGTGGAGTTTAAGTTAAGACCGATATTAAAATTGAGAATATTCATATAACTTTCGCATCGCAATTGGAAAGTGGAGTACAATTAGCACCGAGGATCATAAACGATTGTATTTGATTAGAAACAAAGAGAATAAAAGTTTCAACAGGACAATTATTACATTTGACTTTGTTATTAGTTTCAAATCGTAATGTGTGTTTAATGCTATAACTGATGTTAGCTAAAAATCAACCGCAACCATTGTAAGTATGACTACTACTATGAAAAGGATTTTGATTAAGAATTTACAACACCTTAGAAAATAGCTATTTTCCAAAAACACTCAGTACCTGTGCTTTCTCGAATCTTCTGCAACAGCTGGGAATGCTCACTTATATTTTGCATTCTTTCCACTTGAATAAACATCTGCCTCCTTGACATTTGCGTAGCACATTTGCAAATTTGTATAGATAACTGTAAGTTCAGTAATGCTCACCAACACATCTCCTAGAATTCAAAGTCAGATTTCTACATTTCATTTTACGGTGCATGTACCGCGCATGTATTGGGGGCATATCAGCTATGCAGGTGCGAAATGATCACATTTGTCCGCTACAGTTAGGCGTTCAATGCAGAAAGTTGGCAACTTAACAAATTGCTGAAACTTGAAATATGGTTACAGCTCGCACAAATGGAAATCGCTTCACTAACCAACGTTGGATACCAAGTGAAGGAGACTGCTATGGTAAGGAATTAAACTCGAGAACGAAGCAAGGACGTGAGTTGGAGAAATACTTACTCACCGCACACCGGGGATGTAAATTGTTATGAAAATATATACACACTTAGTTACATACACATCTATACATATACGTTTCTTGCTGTCCATTTAAATGGAGAATATTTCCACAGTGAAAAAAGGC
The DNA here is from genome assembly GCF_028554725.1 of Zeugodacus cucurbitae. Classification (NCBI taxonomy): domain Eukaryota; kingdom Metazoa; phylum Arthropoda; class Insecta; order Diptera; family Tephritidae; genus Zeugodacus; species Zeugodacus cucurbitae. Next base: position 15,445,421 of record NC_071671.1, read on the forward strand.
AGAAAGAATAATTATGTGGGGAGTTGTGTTAATGTCTTTTAAATGAAGGAGAAGGAGTAATAGAAATTTAAGGATTTAAAATTAAAGGAGTTATAAAATGTGGCTCGTTGATGTATATCCTTTTAGATGGTAGAATTTCCATGCGTTTGACTTAAGAATGTCAGAAGGTATATTATATTCAAAATCATATTCAAGAGTATTTTGAGGAGATGTTAGAGAGAAAGAGATGACTGTGATGTCTGATGTGACAAAAACTTATCAAAAAGGTAGAGAATCGATTTAACTTTTTGATTATTCTGTGTAATATTCAATTCAAAAATGAAACTAAAAGGATTAAAGTGCTTACGGTTGAAAATTTGGTGAGAATTAAGAAAGTTAAGTTTTGAGAATATGATAAACCTTTTGAAAATTAAAAAAATCAAAAACGGCAAAAACAAATTGAATATTTCATTATGGGAAATAAACTAAACCGGTTAAATAAATATTTCTCTCTTGAAGCTAAAGTATAACTAAGGGTGAATACCGAAACTTTAAAAAATCATACAACCTCACCACATATAATGAAACCCCTGGACCTTGGAAGCAAAATTCAAAGGATTGTAATAGTACGAAAAGTACGAAAAGTACGATTTCATGGAAGCAATTCTTGCAACTAGGTTTGTGCGCTTATTGAATGAAGTTGTTGCTGTCAATTGTCTACGGGTGCAAGGCGCTTTCATTAGTAACTGCAATCAATGCATAATAAGTGTATCAAGAGTAAACGCAAAATGCTCTTCGGTGAAGTACAATGCATTTGCCATGAAGGCCGCCTTACATTTACGGTTTGCTTTAGTTGCAAGTTAATCCATGGATATTTCAGTTTTCGGATACTTGGTGCGGCAAGTCCATATTTCTAAATAATGAGGATAGGCTCTTTAGAGATAATAACTAGCAAGAAATTATTTCCGCTCATAGTAGTTAACTAACAAGATTCCATCAGAGATAGAGCTAGAAACAAATTTCTATCTAAAACATAAATATTTCATCTTTCAAAACTATATTTTTCTCACGCCCTAATGAGAACTCTCACATACACATATCAATAAAATAAAAAACCTTACAGAAATCTCGAAGTAACTATTAAGCACTAACCACAACTACTCGCCTCATGCTAAATTAAAAAGCTTTTCCTTTCATCTCTGCAGGCGCATTCAGTGCACAACAATAAAAGCCTTGCAAAGCAACAATACCAATAACAAGCATTGCAGTGAAAACTTGTACCTTTCATCTTTGCGGTGAACTGCACGGTATGTCAACTTAATCTATGTAAACCAACAAAAACAATTTACTTTTATTACTCTCATATACCCATGCGCACTGTGTAAAGTCTGCCCCTGTATATGTGTAGATCTTATGCTTATTTGTGGGCATAAAAGCATCTCCAGCATTTATTCTTCGAATTTATGTTATCCACTATGATTTTATTTCGCACATGCCACGCATATACATTCACTCATACACAGACAAATATGTTTATTTTGAATGAAAGTAACAACTCGTACGCACAAAAGCTGCATTCACTTTTACTTGGGCTTTTAGGTCATGATGAGGTTTACGTGTGAACAAATGATATATTTGCACACCTATGCACACGATGTGGAATACTCGTTACACAAGTATCATGGATAAATTCTATACTGAATTATCACCAACGGGGTCGACGTAATACTTCAATGCGTTCGGAAAATGATTCCTAACCAACTAGAACTTTATCTCGCTTTAGGTGTGACCGGAATATCACCAAAGCATGTTTTAACAAAGATTTGAGAACATGATTCAAATGTTAGAGAAATTAAGTCCTCACGATTGTCTACTACGGAGAAAGACATGGGAGATCCAAATCACTTGCCACAATTTTTTTCACATACTAGGTACGTTCTATATATTGATATTGAATATACGGTATACATATATCTATACGACATGAAGTGTCTCTAATCTTCAATTTAAGCATCAAACCTTCTGAGAGTTAATTCGTAACCTGAGACACGTATCCTTTTCTCTATAATGTACCCCTTATGTCATTTTACTAATTATTCAATGAGTTAAGTTATTTCAAAATTAGAAATGCTATTAATGACCTGACACCTGCACACAAACACACACTCACAAAAAGTTTTCCACATGGTAGTTGAGCCAGACGCTGCTGATGACACTTTTGCGTCCTAATGCTCTTGAGCTAATTAACATGAAGGCGCACAGTCAATTTGAATTTAAATTTTACAAGCGGGCATGAGTAGAAATACACCTTATGAACCTACAATGCACCGTTACACACACTAAAACAGATGAGCGCTCCATTAAAATTTATGTTGACAGATTCTCCTTCAGCTGAATCTTCACTTTATAAATATTTTTTACTTCTCGCGCATCCTGCAGTTGAGCGTTTGGGTATTTTGAGGTAATTAAATATTTATGCGATAAGAGAATGCATGTGACATAAGGACAGAGCGAAACAAAAATTGCCAGCAAATGTGTGAAGGCGACTGACTGCAGAAGAGTTTCCGCAAATTCACAGTGTCATCAGCAGCAGCAGCGGTTGATAGTTAAGAAAGCTTATATAACAACAACAGTAGCAACAACATATATGTATATAACAAAGATACAACGCCTAAAATCAGGCAATAACAATTAACTGTAGCATGTGATATGAAATGATGGCGTAGATATTGCATTGAAGTAATCACCGCCAGAAACACATTATTGTTTCTCTTTTCAGTTCCGAGAAACATATTATAACACTCTGTTAAAAATTCTGTATTCATATCGAATTGCTATCGCATTGTTATCAGTTGTCTATCGATGTTAAATTTTAAAATGTGAAAGAAAGAAAAGAAAATACTTTTGTTGATAAAGTGTACACTTTCATTTTGTTGTAGATGAATCACAAAAGCGCACAGCTTAAGAAGTGATATATGATTTGCCATTCAGACAAATGGCATATAAAAAGGGTGAATAATAAAGAAGAGGATTGATGTGTTTAAGGTCAATGCAATGTTGTCTTTTTCTTTATGGCTGCAATAAGCAAATGGGGTGTACAGGGCGTATGCGTAATTATTCACCATCATATCAGCCATGCGGTGTAAATCAATTTCTACCACAAAGTGCTGTCAGTAACTCTAGTGCATACCAACAATCATTGTGATCCTTAAATTAAAAAAAAATGGCTGAATCAATTCCTTATGTCACCCTTAATGAAATATATTACTAATATTAAAAGTTTTAATCATTCATTTTGCGCTTATCAACCCAGTTACCGCAATCAGCTTCAATTTTAAAATGGTTTTTTGTCAACAAAAGCTTCGGTGAGTGATAAGCTGCTAAAGTACATGTGCTCGTAAAAAGTTTTTCTGAGAATAGATGTACATAAGTATTTTCCTGTTATTTTCTTTTGTGGGAAATTGGAAGAAAAAATTATGATTTTAACAAAGCCAACATTGATAACTAATCGTTTTAAATAACGAGTACGGTAAAATAAGAATTTAATGTTTAATTATGAGAACCACAATTTTTCGGTGACATTTCTCGAATAATAATGTATAATAAGTAGAGAATTTAAATGAATTTATTTTAAATTTAAATATTTGTAAGTAAATATTGCAACTCTCTCTCGTTATAGAATAGATGTAACGTTCGATTTAATGGCAGATAATGACCTTGCTTTACATAAATATGTGTGGCTTAACAAAAAATTACTCAGACGACACCTTAACGACATTTCACTAAGGCAATCGACCTTCAAATGGTACTGTACTGGTTGAATTAACACTTCCCTATATAGGATATCGAAATATAACACTGCTCAGCTAGAACTTATAATGCTCCTAACGCGATAACTTGCGTGTTCGCCAGCTATGGGAGCCATGACTTTGGGTTTACCTCTATAAAGCTTTCTGAATTAGAACTAAATTCAATTTGGGCCTAGAAGATTATAATATTTGAAGATTTTTAGTTTTTGATACTGCCCACATGTTATCTTTCTGGGATGACAGCTGTCTAATAAATTTATTTAATCGAAAGATTATTAGAAGCTTTCTGACCTGCAACAATTCGTTCTTGTGCTGTGATGCACTCTTTCTTCTTTTAACACAAACAAACATATTTGAAAGTAAGGAGTTTTAATGGCCTTACGAACTCAATGGCACCGTTTGCTCTTTGCTTTCCGCGTGCCAGCCAAATAATCTGTTTATTTCTGCACCTTTTAAGCTATTTTTTGCACATTTTTCTTTTGCTCTTACTAATAAGTTTGTTTATTTACTCTTTTCTAATATTAGTACGCTTTGGTGCCATCGATAATATTGTTATTTACGCACGCTGCAGCACTTGGAGCACCAAGCGACCCACTTTCTCTTCTGTTGATACTATTTTATACTTAGAGTTGAAATTTACTACCGGAATTTAATTAAAAGTTGTTGCTTTAACCGCAATTTTTTTGTTATGTAACTTCTAAAGGAGTAATTTACCAGAAAGTTCGTTTTTTTAGTGCCATAAATAAGTAGTCATAATTAATAGCTGTGTTGAAATGCACTTTTGAACATTTGCGTGGCTAAAGTGTTATAAAAATAGCTTATTTATAGCTTCAAATATGATTATTAAATACGATGCGAATATTGCTAATAATGAATCAAACAAAATGAAATACGAGCATATAATTTTCGTATTTTTAATTTATATTCAATTCACCATTTATATAGTTGACCTAAACATTCACAAGCTAACTTCAGAAAGATTTATTAGTGAATAGTTTCGCATACGCCCTGTACAACCCTATATTCTTATCGAGGCAATAAAGAAGGAAACACCATTGCATTAACCTTAAGCACATCAACCCTGTTCTTTATTATTCGTTCTTTTTAAATTGTTGTCAATTTGTTCGAATGTCAAATCATTTATCACGACTTAAGCTGCTCACTGATAAGCGGTGCTTTTGTGATGCATCTACAACAAAGTGGATTTGTGAAAATAAATGTGGCACCAAAATTGTAATTGTATAGCATTTTAGAACTTAATATGTGTATTAAGGATACATTACAATCTAATATTTAGAGATTATTTGGCAGAGATGCATAAAATATGCATATTCAGGTTGTATATATTCCATAAAGCTAACAGACCAATACACTACTAAGATAATACTGGCTACCTACTACTCTATGGAAAATAAATTTAGTGCTTCATTAAAGTATCTTATACATTACCGACATTAAACATATTTCATACACTTTTTGTGATGTAGTTTCGACATGGATAATTAATTTTATGTACAGTGTTAAAATATATTCCACGGATCTTAAAATGGGAGAATTAATATCTCTTTTGTGCGGTTCACCGCAAAGACGTAAGGCAAAAGTTGTCAAAGCACTGCTTGTTATTGTTATTGTTGTTTTGCAAAGCTTTTGTTGCTCTGGGGTGAAAATGCATAGAAAAATGAGAAGGAAATCATTTTAATTTAGCAGGAGTCAAGTGATTGTGGTTAGTGCTTAATAGATACTTCGAGATTTCTGTAAGCTGATTAAATAGCTGATTAAGTTTCCACCCTATCTCTGATGAAGTCTTGTTGCTTAATTACTTTGAACGAAAATAATTTATTGCTATTATTAAAAATCTAAAGAACCTATCCTTTGACTAATGTGATAATGTGGAAGTATGAACTTGCCGCTCCAAGTATCAAAAAACTGAAATATCCAGTGTTTAACTTGCAGCAACTTGCAACTAACGCTAGCCGTAAATGTAAATTAGCCATTTATGGCAAACGCAGTGGTAATTAAGTGAAATGCAGTTTGCGTTTACACCCTTAATGTCTGATCATTTGCACCATTTCATTTGCATGCTAAACTCAATTTCATTCCTGTTGCAAGCAAAACGATTTGAAAGCGTTTCATTTCGAGCTGACCTGAGGCAGTTCAGAATATATGAGTTCAGGTTGTATGATTTTTAAAAGATTTGGTATTCACTCCTCTTTGGATAGAGTTATAAAAATGGCTTATTTATGGCTTTAAATATGATTATTAATATTTAATGATTACGAAATATGAAGGGAATATTCCTAATAATGAATCAAACAAAATGAAATACGAGCAAATATTTTTCGTATTTTTAATTTATATTCAATTCACCATTTATATATCATTCCCTACGATACCTGTGTTCCATTCAAAAACTTATAATATGAAAGAGAGATCAGATGGATACTCGTTAAAGTCTCATAGCCCCATTTGCTATCTGTATATACTTATGTAAAATGTGAGAGAATTATTAGTTTATAAACAAATGCTCAGCTATACTTTGAATATATGTACATACATACAAATGTATAAACGTACTCAAATCTTCGGTTGGAGAATGTTTATTGTTGTAATAACTACAACAACAATGCCAGCAGAAAAATTAAAAAAAATGTTATACGTGGACTGATTAGACCTAATTAGTATAGGAAAGTGGGTTTAGATCCTTAAACAGGTTAACACTCGGGCGAACTTCAAAACCGAAGGGACTGCACTTCTTCCTTAAGTACACTTCAAAAAACTCAAAAGCCTGCCGAAGCTACAGATACAACGATAAATCGAAATCGAACGTTTTGCGAATATTTTACATTTTTTCCTACAGGCCAGTAATTTTAGGTATCTAAATAAAAACTAATGTATCCATGCTTTCTTTAAGAGAAAAGTCTAGAAGTTGTCGGCTCCTTTAGGCAGTAAGTTTACAGTTGGCACAACTTCTATTCTTGTTGTTCATACCCATATACATACGTATGGTTGGCAAATAAAGATAAACTGCATACAAATTACAACGATTTATTTAGTCGGATATGTGGCTGCTATTTGTCATGATTTTGGCAGCATGCGATGATAATGAAACAGATTTATTTCACTGACAATAAGACAAGAATGTACCGTAATTAAATTGTTGCTTTTGCCACACCCCAACTCTACAAATACATTAATTTAGTTGCCATGTGTACTTAAAATCAACTTTATAAAGTGCCTAGAAAATGGCTTGAAATTCCACTTGCGTACTTACTACTCACATTGTGCTGTTATTTATCGCTGTGTGCCTTCTACAACTTTGCATGCAATTGTCCATCTTATAACCACATAATTTGGGCTATAAAATGTTTTGTACTTGGCCAAGTTTTAAGTACAATTGAAATTCACAAGTCTGTGAAAGAACAGTCACGGCGAAACAAAGAACAAGCGCATGTTGAACAGAGGCTTTCGTAGTTGCTGCAAAACTTTTGTAAGCAATTTACATATCCTATCAGTGGGAGGTGTATGCTCCTAAAATATTTTGAGGTTAAGGCGAGATTGCTACTAAAATAAAATGGGAAACTATTATAATCCAAAACCTTAGCAACTAGTTAGAACTGTTGAACTGATACACTTTAAAGTTAAATTTACGGGTTCTATAATGTCAAATTCAATGGCAATGATTGTCAAACCAGTAAAAGTGCTTGTCATTTGTTTTATATGAAAATTTTTGATAACACTTTTCGAAACAAATTGTTAGTCTACTCAATATAGTGAAATACGCGTCTGTTAATAAATATGACATTTATATTATAATTGTAAATTTAACGTCATAAAATTTGACATTTGAAAAACCGCGCATAAAATACTACTTTAACTCAAATAAAAAAGAAGGACTTCAGAAGCTTTAAAAGTTTCAAAATCGGCGTTGTGTAAACTTATATAAAATATTATGTAACTCATTATGTTTCTCTAGATAAGCGAGTCTTGTTTTAAGGCCCGCTTACATAAAAATATTTTTTAGTGGTTCAAATCAAAAGAGGCTACTTTAAATCGACTTTCATTATAAAATGAAAAATAATTTGTATAATCTGTAAATCTTGTAAAGAAGATGTGTTTCTCTGTATATAATTATATTATTTTGTATGTTAAAAAATTTTTTTGTTTCCTTACTAATTACAGATTATGCACAACCCACGACATATTTATGATTCATTTCGAATTTTACCGTTTTCATGGCGGGTATTTTCCTCTTCGCAGGACTCTATGAGGTAATATTATACTACACACATACATATGTACATTTGTGATTTTCTTTTCAAAAATTTAAAAAATTTCGTTTGTTGTTTTTGCAGAATTTATAGGAGGGCTGCTATATATATTTCTGGCCTAGGCAACACTTAGTGTTGTTGTGCAATCTGACATTTCCATTGGAAAGTTTGACATTTTTTAGCATAACATCACTCACAACGTTTTGTCATTTAATCGTGAATTCTTTTATTTACAGGGAATGAAATAATTCATCTCGGTCAAAAAATGGAATTAACTCGTGAACATTTTCGTGCGATCATTTTTCACAACTTTCGACGTGGATTACCGCGACAAGAGTGCATCGATGAACTAAAATCCTTGTATGGCTATGAAGCACCATCCTATAGCACTGTGAAAAACTGGTACAACGAATTCAATAGTGGCCGATGCTCGCTCAAAGACGAATTCCGTGAAGGTCGTCCAAAAACAGCCGTTGTGCCAGAAAACATCGATGCCGTACGTGAACTGATAATGCAAGACCGTCATGTAACATACCTTCAGATAGACGCATGCCTATGCATTTCTCCCACCAGCATACATTCGATATTGCATGAACCAGGTGTTCTCGTTGGATCCCGCACAATTTGACAATCGCCCAAAAAAGTGCTTCGAAAATTGGTTTGAGCGCATGCAAAAGTGTATAAATCTTGATGGAGAATATTTTGAAAAACAATAAAACCATTTTCGTTGATAAATATTCCTATTTTCATTATTAGGCCAGAAATATATATAGCAGCCCTCGTATTCTTTTATTTGTTCTTCTTATTCAAAAAATCTAAAATATGTATAAACTCGGATTTTCTTTAGTTTGAGATCATAAATAATTCATAATAAAAATTAAACCATAGCTTATTACTTATGGATTCGAAAATTTATTATGACTTAAATTATACAAAAATAATAAATTTTAGCCATAAATCTATACAGCAAACTCTTCACTTTCTCCTAACCAACTCATATGTTGCTCATACGCAGTGTATTACTTTCTCAAGCGGGTATCTATGTAAGTTATTGACTCGGGCTAATAAATATAATATGAATTTATGCGTGTAAAGTGATATTTACGCAGACCTTATTACACTTAGACAAGACAGAAAGCCACACTTTTCGTACTGTTAAGCATGCACATAAGTATATGCAGAATGCAGTAGAAAGTAAACATACGCCATGTCAGCTATGATGCAACTGGAATGTACATACGCAAAATCACGTATCCATATAGAATAAATAAGTGTCTTTAATATGACATCCTTGCAGTATTTCGTGCAAAGAAAAGAATAATACGAGGAAATGAAAAGAAAAAAGCGAAGAAGGGAAAGAAAACGAACAGTGTAAAATGCAGAAAAAAGTCAGTTTGACTTTGAACTATGAAATCATTGCAGTTATGTGTGGTGTTAACATACCCTTAAGATATAGTAGAAATAAATGTGGTAACCTTGATAATCTGGCTGATTTTATTAAACAAAATTTTAAAGTTTGTATAATGTCTTAGATATGTACAATAATAAGTTAATTGAGATACACAAAAATACAGCAAATAATCGATTTCTGTCATTAAAAATATTATCTAGATAACGCACTGAAACTTTATATAGGCTAGATATTTATAAAAGTGTTAAGTGTTTAAGTGGTCTTCCATAATTTTTCTTGCAAAAATAATAATTACACAGCCACTCAAACAAAAAATTTTGCCATGACCTGCGGATCTTACTATGTGTCCTATATGAGTTTGAGGTCACTGAATCCGAATCTGAGGTCCATTTAACCCCACTAGATCAGGGTTTTGAGATATCCCCAGAAAACCAATATGGCGGACAGCGATTTTTAAAATTCATCGGATTCGGTTGAAACTCGTTATTCGGGGGTTATCGGGGTCGATGCGCTATTTGAGTAACTATTTGCAATAATAGCAGTACTACTTTCAGTAAAGATAAGCACATTGAATAAGGAGTTGGACCATGAGTGTGAATTTTCCTTGAATAAGGAGTAGTACTTAAAGTATTGACTTTTTGAGCAATGTTTGGATACTCTTTTACTCCCTCATTTATTTTAACTCTTTTACACTCTCCTTGACTTCTTTAGCCAGATATTTACAACCCTTTTCTACTTTTTCTCGCAATAAAAAAATACTTAATTATGTTCTTGGTACAAGCAAACGAGTAAATGAATATTTAATTTTACTTTGCGAAAACTGCATGCCATTACAAAATATTTAAAAATATTGCAAATGTATACAACACTTAAGCACTACATATGTATGTGTATTTTCCGCATTTGCGTCTCAGTTAAATTCACTTTTTGTGTGAATTCTTTATATTTTGCTCCTCATGCAAAGAAATATGAGAAACTGCTTTCCTCAGCTGTATTCTTCTTTATTTTTACATATTCCCTTTGTCTGAGAATATAAGCAACAGTGTTGCATGCAACGTGTTGTTTGTTTTATGGCAACAACACGCAGCTTACTTCACTTTGGAACTGAAAAAACTTGTTGCGCGTGTATGAGTGAGCAATGCATTTCTTATGCACTCATCTGTGTAATAGAATGCACTTTATTCTGCAACTGCTGTTTCTAGGACGCAAAAAGAAACATAAAAACAATTAACCTTGCATACCACAAGCACGTACTACTTCACACTTCCGCTAAAAACAGCTAGCAAAACCGACCTCAATTTAAAACTTTGCGGTTGCACTTACACTTACATACAACTAATAATGTAAAATTTGTAAGTTCTTAAAAACTAATGGACTACCGCATCAGATAGACATCATTTAGACTTCATGTTAGGTTCTTACGACCACTCCATTTTGAAAACCCGGTCTTTTGTCGATTCTAACTAAAAGAAGATCAGTGGGATGTGACTTTATCCTAACTTTGTTCTTTTCCATACCAACACTTATTTAAAAAAAATCTTTAAAACGCATAAAAAATCCTTAAAGAAAAAATATTTCCCTTCATAAATAGTAATTCAGGTAAATCACATACACACATGCTGTGTTATAGTTAATCTGATGACTCATTTTGCTTTAAGATGATTATAGCCTTCTGTGGTCGTCATTTATACTATTTTTACACGTTTGTCAAAATTTTCATCCAAAAACCCATAGTACCTGATTACATTATTGAATTGAAAATACAACTCTCCCACTACTTTTCAGTAAAAAATCAAAATAATCTAAAAATCTGATGTAAATCTTATTTCATGATTTTACGCACTTAAACACAGAGATAAATACTAAAGGCAAACAACAACAACGATGACATAAATAAAATATACAAACCAAATGGCGAAGCTAAAACGAACGACTGAACCCTGATGAATAACTGTTTATACTAACACTCAGTTGTCACCGAAATTCCACAGCCCATCGTCATACACAGCATTGGCGGACTGTAAAACGCCATAAAAAGGAATAAAGTGAAATAAAATAACTGTAATACAATAATATTGTTATCCTTGCCGCTGGTGATTGCTTACCAACAGCTCTAAAATAGATTTAGCGCCATGATCATTTTGTTAGTGGAAAAATAAACTCAAGAAATGCTATTATTCCGGGGAACTGAACAAGTGGGCAACGGAAGAGTAGAAAAAACTGTGACGAGTTTACATTCCGCGTAAACAAATGGGATTACAATAAGCGTGGATTAAGAGAGTGATATAAATAATTTGCAATGCTGAAATAATGAAAGAGCTTCCAAATGAGGAAGAATTCATTGAAATATAAGGCGACGGAAAACACAATGCAAAAATACAAGATTAGATTGGAATTTCATTTGACAATTGGTGGAGCCGGATTTTTATCCGCGTTAAAAAAATAGCGGTCGGACTTCCATTTATCTTCCTCCTCTAACTCCTTATAACCTCACTGATTGAATGAAATTCATTCGAATTTTTTCTTTAAATTTTTTGATTCGAAATAAATGCTCTTAAGTCTGAACAAGCTACCATCCATGTTAATATCCAACCATTTTTAAGCCGACCCTCCGTTTCATTGGTATCGTAATTGTTAGTTGCACAATACTTATTAAAAATATTTAAGTACACCCTTTTCGTTGTTATTGTAATTGTTGCAACATAGCTGCAAGCATACTATTCCACTTCTTCAATATTTCTCACTTTTGTTGCCTTCGATATTACACTTTACGATGCAGGTTAATAGTCAAAGTCAACAAGGCAAAGACTGAGATACTGAGATAAAGGTTGTAATCAACAAGAAGCTGCGAACTATGCAGAGCACCGAAGAAATTTTATGAGTGCTTCTGCAGACGTCACTACTAAGATAGGCGGTCGGTTAGGATAAACGTAAACAGTGTAAAGAACGGTTTCATATTTACCGGAGAACAGGCAAATGTACGTCAGTATGTACATGTAGTAGTTACAATATTTACAAGGAAATGAAAGAAAAGTCAGAGCAAACTACTCTATCACTGGTATTATAGCCCAGCGTAAAATGTTTTATAGGGGGTGTTATAGCATTAAAGTAAGGGTATGAATAAACATTTATATACAAGCAGACCCGGCCACACGTTTTTATGGCTAAGATACTATATACATTACATTAGTAAATTTTTCAATGCAGAGAAAAAATTCTTACGCATAAAGACGAAAACGTTATAGCCGATAAATTTTAAAATTATTGATACACATTATGGTAGATATGTGTTAAGCGTAAATCATCATAATTTGTAAAACTTTGATTTTTTAATCGTATGTTGGAGAAAGTAACAAATGGCCAAATTTCATAGTTGGCTTTATCTTGGCTTTGGTGACGATATTGATTACCTTCTTCACAGCCAGTCTTGTTCTTTTGCAAAGTTTGATGTTGATTTATGTTACGCAGCATGATGAAAACTCACACTACTTTTAATTGTAAGTGAGTGGGGATAGTCCAGCAATTTTAAATAGTCTGTGGGATAATTTAATATGTCATCCTGGTTTGTAGCTGTGTCAACTCTCCTTTAACGAAATTCTAAATTGTCGCATTAAGATCAAAGAGATCCTTGTTTTTTTTACCACCAATATAGGTCGTTCAATCAGCCATTTATGGTTATTATATTATGGTTTCATGTCAGAAAAAACACGATGAATAAGCTCCTCTTTCGAGGCCATGAAGTGACAGAAACCCGTTAAAAATGTTATTAATCCATCGAGGTGTAAACTGCGTTGCTACCATTTTCAACTATTTCTACAATCGCAGTATGATATTGTTGGAAAAACACTCGTATGTTATTTGTTAATTGGCGATTCTTTATGTGTCGTGATTAGTTCGTCAGCAACAGTTGATCCAGGAGTAGTCTGGAGAAAATCACCTGCCAACAGAATCATGGCTTCACCAAAAATATTTTCGTTGTCGCATAAATCTTTTAAAGTCCTGTGCAATACCTCCAACGACTTGATTATCTGGAAAATCTTCTTTATAGCTCTTTTTTTTAGCGATTTTGCAGACTGGTGTTTCGTTGATTTGCAATTTAGGAGTAATTTCAAGGCCGAATTGCCGTTTGTCTGCCTACCAAGTTGCCCCTATTCCCATTATAACTGGGCGTTGAAAATGAGTGAAATCGGTTCGACACAGCCTTACACAATTGAACAATGATAAAAATATTTTAACAAAGCAACAATGACAAATTTTAAAATATTATTATTTTTTTTTTTTTATACTCTCGCAACAAATGTTGCTAAAGAGAGTATTATACTTTTGTTCACATAACGGTTGTTTGTAACACCCAAAACTAAACGAGTTAGATATAGGGTTATATATACCAAAGTGATCAGCGTGAAGAGTGGAGTTCAAATTTGAATGTCTGTCTGTCCGTCCGTCCGTCCGTCTGTGCAAGCTGTAACTTGAGTAAAAATTAAGATATCTTGATGAAACTTGGCATACTTATTTCTTGGCACCACCTTTCGAAGATGAGCAAAATCGGACCACTGCCACGCCCACAAAATGGCGAAAACCGAAAATACATAAAGTGCCATAACTAAGCCATAAATAAAGTTATGGAAATAAAATTTAGTATGAAGGATCGCACTATGAAGGGGCATATTTGGATGTAATTTTTTTGGGGAAGTGGGCGTGGCCCCGCCCCCTACTAAGTTTTTTATACATAACTTGCAAATAAATAGAGCTATAGAAACCAAACTTTCTTCAGTCGTTTTTTTTAGCCATTTCCTAATACGATCCAAAAATGAAAGAAATCAGATCAGAACCACGCCCACATTCCATACAAAAGTTAGGTTTAAAATTACAAAAAGTGGGTTAACTCACTAACGAAAAACGTCAGAAACACTAAATTTCACATAAGAAATGGCAGATGAAAGCTGCACTCAGATTTATTTACAAAATGGAAAATGGGCGTGGCGTCGCCCACTTATGGGTCAAAAACCATATCTCAAGAACTACTCGATATGTTGTGAAAATAGGCCAAATCGCTTCACAACCACGCCTACTTCCTATATACCAGAACTTTGAAGACAATCTGAATCGTTTACTTTACAATATATAAAGTAAGCACTTGTGAAGATATCGGTGCAGAAATCGGTTTAGCGGTTCTCGAGTTATGCGCTTAGCAACACATTTTGCCATTCATTTTTATATTATAGAAGATAAAGAACACAAGCGTTGCTGACAGAAATGATCCGATTTGAAATCTTGGGAAGAGTTCACGGAAACGTCTATCATGGTCAGACTATAAAATTAGAGGATGCACCTAAAAAGGTCCAATGGTGGTTATTCGATTAATTGCATACTTTCATTATCAGAATTTATTTAGTACTTTATTCGAGAGCGCTCGGGGTTACTATGATAAGAACGTTCTACAAAACGCTTCCCTTCGATATTGAGAATGATCTCCTAATTGTAGTAAATGCTTTAAACTAAACTATATTATTATTGCGAATCAACAACAAATGTTTATGCTACAGCTATATATAAGTGAGACAGCTTTGACTAAGTGGCTATCCAGTTTTGTGCCGAACAAAATCTAATAATTCGTGAATTGAATATTGTTATTTCAAAGAGTACAGAGTTTGCTATACCGGTGCTACCGGAGCACCCTTGTGTGACCTAAGCTCTCTAACAAAAATTAAATTTCATTAAATTGGGAGCCTTCCACGAATAAGTTTAAGAGATATCGGTTCTAAGTATATCAAGAATAAAATTTGCTTAAATTGCTTGAAATCTCTAGCTGACTATATTCAAAATGTTGGTCCTTTCTGTACCATATCATGCCTTACTTGTGTATTTAATTTTACGCCTTTTCAGTTGTTGTTGAATTAAATTTGTATTTACTTTAGTATTTCTTGTTTCGCTTTTAGTCTCTTCAAGCCACATATACATTTTATGTTCATTTCGATCTTTATTTTATTACACTTTCCAGCAGCAGCAGTAGTTGGCGTACTCAACACGTGCAACACCCAATTTTTTCCGACTTCTTGCGGTCTCCTGCCTTCGTACTTACATTTATGTGCATGTAGCCACTTGCCACAGCTTATAATGTGGCAGGCAGCGTTCCTTCCACTTGTCGTATTGCACTGCTTTAACTTAATAGTGCATATTTTTCCACCCCCTTAGCTTATCTTATTAGTGTTCCATGAAGCGCTTTTAGTCCGTCCTTGAGGACTCTTTTTGTCGCGGCGGTTGCATATTGAGTAGAATTCCGCGGGACTCCACTACTGGCAATGAATGCCAGTGAAGAAAAGAATGAAAGATAGGCGTAAAGAATGCTTGTCAATACCTGAAGCTGTCATAAATGTATCCAAGCAATGTTGCACACAGCAATTTAAAGAAATATATACGAGTATATGAGCTGTTACAAAACAGACGTCTAATTAGACGCTTGTAGAACTGAACCGCTCATTAGCGGTAATTAATGCTTTTACTTGGGCCGTTTTGAGATTTTTTTATAGTCACATATGTTTTGAGTTATGCTAGGACATACCTAAAAATATGTATATAAACATTTTAAAATTTTTCATTTAAAAGAGTTTCTTATAAGCAGTTTTAATTAGTTTGCGATAACAAGGAATGCTTAAAATTAAAATTGAGACTAATTATCTCACATTGTATATTTTTATGTAATCACATTATTACGATGCATGGGAAAATTTGTAGGGCAAATACCGTGTCCTGGACTATGCACGCCGAATCCATATTTATATAAAAGCTTCAATAATGAACGTTTTATAAAGAGTACATCGAAAATGCCAGCCCTGCTTGTGAAAAAGCTGCTGTTTCTTTAGAAAATACTTCGATACTACGATTTCAATGTCATGTCATTAAAAAACCTTGAAAGCGAAGACCATCCAATCCACATTGGCACAATTCGTAGCATATTGCGCTTGCCACTTATTTGTACGGCATTCACCAACAGTAGCGGAAAAACCAACTGCAAATAATGGCATTAAATACTTTATATTTCCAAGTGCAAGTTGGCGGCCAAATTATGTGAGTACATGCATAGGAGTCATGACCATTGTCTTTATGTTCCCCTGCTCGGACCTGCTTATTTAAGTGGCGTACTAAAGTGGTTGGCTATATATGTAGCGCGAGAGTTGGGCAGAGACGCGCTAAGCTGAACAGATTTGAAACACAAATCAAGCATTACAGACCACATTATTAAAGTCGAATTAATGGTTGGATGTAAATACATTTATTGGATTGTTGTTGGAGAATTGCGAGCTTTGTAAAGACAAACGGTCTTGGAAACAATCCAAGAAGTGGAAGCGGTCCGCATTTGGTTAAAGTTATCTAGAGTCGGTAAGAAGGCCACTATAAAATGCTATATTTTTTAAGTACAATAGCAGTAATATAAAATTACACCAAGCAGCCCAAATCATTAGCCTACTGTGTTGCGCAGTTAGTCTAAGTCGGTCAATCGCCGGTTGGACCGTTGTCAGTATACGCGCCGTCCACTGGTAGTTGCTAAGCATGTTAGATGAGACCCATGGAGCTCAGACAATGTAGGCGAGCGAAATGGGCACATAGACTTTCCATATAAGCAATTCCAAGTTGGTTACTGTGTTTGCATAATTGGTGAGTTCGACAGTGGAGTCCATCAGTTATTTAATAAACGACATTCATTCAGTTGTACAGGAAAACTAACAGCAAAGTGTCGATATCTCGTCTGGCGTCAATTGTAATTAAAACTGTTTAAACAACTTTAAAACATTCAATCGTCGATGTATTCCACTCAATACACTTGTGTGTTAGAGTCAGCCAGTTATACTCCTCCAGTTTCTCCATTGTGACCGTCAAAAGCTCGGTCAACTGGCTAGTCCTTTTAGTTAGTTTATATTCAATAAAACTATTAACAGATTTCGCCTAAAGTTATTAGTTTTTTGCTGCTATTAGAGTCACTGGGCGTACGTTTGGCTTGCCACAAATTTCAAAATCCAGTTTCGCACACTTGTTGTATTATCAGTTAGCTGTTGCTTCGATTGCAGCGTCGAATATGATGTTAATTGGCGTTGCGCTTATTTCGCTTGTTTTGCAAACTATTTATTGCTGTTTATTTTGTGAAAAATTATTACTGTGGCATTCTGAAATTGTTTAGTTTTTGTTAATTCTTTGACTTTTTGTATATCCAAGGTCACTGGGGCATTGGGTTACGACAACAAAACCGGAATAGGAGTGTTAGTTATTGCCACGATGGTAAAATGGTAAAACGTAGTCAAAAAGTAATTATTTTTTAATGCTCCTAGTGGACTATGAATAGAAAGATAGATATTGACATATCAAAGTTCCCCACTATTTTGGTTATTTATATGTTCTACCTGTAGATCAGTCTAACCGGTATTTTTTTCACTTCATGTTCTCAATCAATTATTCGATTCCTTACATTTTTTTAAACTCTTATTTGCAATCAGACCTAACCACTAACACATCTACATAATAATCTTCATTTCTACGCTACTTTTCCTTATCAAAACCGCTTAAAGAAAGCAAAAACTTTCTCTCTCTGTTGCTGTTCTCATAACAGTCTAGAGGAAACCTGGATTGGGATAGTGAAGGCTGTCACTAACTAATTCTCTTAAAGAAGTTAACCAACTCTTTCTGTCTCCCGTGTGATGTTTCCATAATTTGGTATTCGTAATCGGAAAGCAGCTGAATTTCAAATCGGCCAAGGATTACCATATCTTACTAAACTACAACATTTCTTATCTCTGGAAAACTGGTTCCTGGTTATTGATATGATCTGTCGCCCAAACGGAAGCAAAGTGATCCGAGAGATTCAAAAATGATCTTCATTGCGAAAAGTCAAACCTTCTCTACCTTCTTTTAAACTATATATATAATTCTATCAAAATTCTTATATTAATATATGTATGTACGTAATTCGTTTAGTAAAACAATAAAGCCAATTTCGGACTAATAAATTACCGCTCTCAAGCCGCTCAAGACAGGGACAAAGACGATCATAAAGGTATTAAATGTAGCAACGACATGCCGCTCCGACCTTTGACAATTTAATTAACTGTGGCAGGAGAATATGACTATTCTCGCTGAGGTTTCTACGCTGTCGGTGCTATGTAGATTGAACTGTACCTGCAGCAACATTCCATTTTTCACGTATAATGTAATAAAGGGTGATTTTTTAAGAGCTTGATAACTTTTAAAAAAAAAAAAACGCATAAAATTTCATTCATCGGTTCTTTATTTGAAACGTTAGATTGGTTCATGACATTTACTTTTTGAAGATAATTTCATTTAAATGTTGACCGCGGCTGCGTCTTAGGTGGTCCATTCGGAAAGTCCAATTTTGGGCAACTTTTTCGAGCATTTCGGCCGGAATAGCCCGAATTTCTTCGGAAATGTTGTCTTCCAAAGCTGGAATAGTTGCTGGCTTATTTCTGTAGACTTTAGACTTGACGTAGCCCCACAAAAAATAGTCTAAAGGCGTTAAATCGCATGATCTTGGTGGCCAACTTACGGGTCCATTTCTTGAGATGAATTGTTCTCCGAAGTTTTCCCTCAAAATGGCCATAGAATCGCGAGCTGTGTGGCATGTAGCGCCATCTTGTTGAAACCACATGTCAACCAAGTTCAGTTCTTCCATTTTTGGCAACAAAAAGTTTGTTAGCATCGAACGATAGCGATCGCCATTCACCGTAACGTTGCGTCCAACAGCATCTTTGAAAAAATACGGTCCAATGATTCCACCAGCGTACAAACCACACCAAACAGTGCATTTTTCGGGATGCATGGGCAGTTCTTGAACGGCTTCTGGTTGCTCTTCACCCCAAATGCGGCAATTTTGCTTATTTACGTAGCCATTCAACCAGAAATGAGCCTCATCGCTGAACAAAATTTGTCGATAAAAAAGCGGATTTTCTGCCAACTTTTCTAGGGCCCATTCACTGAAAATTCGACGTTGTGGCAGATCGTTCGGCTTCAGTTCTTGCACGAGCTGTATTTTATACGGTTTTACACCAAGATCTTTGCGTAAAATCTTCCATGTGGTCGAATAACACAAACCCAATTGCTGCGAACGGCGACGAATCGACATTTCACGGTCTTCAGCCACACTCTCAGAAACAGACGCAATATTCTCTTCTGTACGCACTGTACGCATTCGTGTGGTTGGTTTAATGTCCAATAAAGTAAACTGAGTGCGAAACTTGGTCACAATCGCATTAATTGTTTGCTCACTTGGTCGATTATGTAGACCATAAATCGGACGTAAAGCGCGAAACACATTTCGAACCGAACACTGATTTTGGTAATAAAATTCAATGATTTGCAAGCGTTGCTCGTTAGTAAGTCTATTCATGATGAAATGTCAAAGCATACTGAGCATCTTTCTCTTTGACACCATGTCTGAAATCCCACGTGATCTGTCAAATACTAATGCATGAAAATCCTAACCTCAAAAAAATCACCCGTTATTACCCGTCTACGCTGCTTAACAACTTTATGCCAGCCGCGGTAACAAACCACATTCTCTTCCTTTACTGGCCCTTGACAACCTTTGTGACTGTGCCGTCTCATTTATCACCATACCAAGCGCTCTCTATGTATATTATGTAAGTAAGTAACAGCTTGTGTAATGAAGTATAGATTTTACAGATTCTATCATAGTTGAACATTGAATTATTGTTGTAATTGTAGTGTGTAGCTTACTGGCAGTGCTTGTGGCACGTATAAATGTCATATACATCTCATGAAATGGAATGAATAAATTTATGAGAGCAATATACAAGGCTATACGGCCGCCGAAATGTTATCGGCTTGTCATTTGAATATCTATCTATATTAAATTATAAGACTTTAAAATATCCACATTTACTCAGACAGGGAAAGCCCATAGGCACTTGAATCGAATCTTGTACAACTGCTAATTTCGCTTTTGTGTCCTACGCCAATGAAGAGCTTTTCAGCAGATATACAATGGCAGACGAAGTCATTCGAGCAGGTTTGGACATATAGGACACTGATTTTAGTAGCCTCAATAAATTCATGGAAATTATACAAATGCAACCTAGCTTAAGTTAAGTTAGGTTAGGTCACATAAATTTTGTTTGAGGTTATGTTACAATTTATTTAAATCATTAAACTTAAATGTAAAATTTGCAGTTACTCTAGTTGTTTTCATACACCCTCTATTAGTGCTCTTCTATGTAAAGCGATCATGTTTATTTACACACATTTATCAATGTCCAGTGGAAAGAAAGGAAGTGAAAACGAAGTCAAAATAAAATGGAAATTGTGATAAGTAAGTGTGAATAAAAAGAAAAAAAATCAAGACGGATTTTTGCCAAATGCAGGAAGAAGAAGAATTTTTAGATGAAAGTGTCAAAGGAAGTAACCACAAAATTATAGAAGAAGTACGTAAACTGTAAAGATGAGGAAGGTTAAAGTATATATATATATATGTTAATAGCATTTATAAATCAAAAATAAATGAGAAATAATGACGATTAATGCTCATGAACTATAAACCGTTAGTATAAGCTTTCAACCAAAATAAGCTGACAAATTGATACCTCCGTGTAACGTTTGTAATAGGCTTTTGCCAATAGACCTCTTAAGAAAACTCTAAAAGTATTGTAGTTTAATGTAGACAACGACTAAGGAGTTTTTGTTGGAACCTTAATTCTTTACTCCTAACTTAAAGAAATTTTGTCTTCAAGAAACTTACTTCTTCTTCTTACACTTTCTCTTCTCATTCGCTCAGGTCTGGTCCCTTGCATGTGTCAAATTTTAAGAAAGAACTTCAATATATACTTTCGATTGGGAGCTGAATTCACGACCCACCGAGTAGTGGCACACACAAAAATACATTGTTTGAAATCAATAAAGCATTTAATCGGTATAAAATAAAAATAAGAAATGTTAATTTTTAGGGATTAATTTCTGATGAGTCCAGTGTGTGAAAATATATATAAATATTTTTAGGGATTAATTTTTGATGAGTCCAGTGTGGAAAAATATAGAGAGCAATGTGTATACAAAATAATCGAGAAGATACATATGTGCATATGTTGGCAGTGTACAGTGCATATCAACAATAATTTGGATTTATGCACTCATATAGTGCATTAAGTAATTTATTCATGGAGCCACATTTTTACGGCACTCCTGTGGATATTCTATTGGTATGTATATTCATATTTTATATACATATATGAAGCATAAAATACAAATAAAGGGTGTTAATATCAAGAAATAGCTGCCAAAGTAAACATATTTGTTTGACATTTAACACATACCAAGAAACAACGTTAAAAGTCAAATACATTTATTTCCAAATCTTTGATTTTTGCGTGACTAAATTTTCGAGTTATCAAAGTTAAAATTTCTAAAATTGCCACTACAAACTATAACCCCATAAATGTACTTATACATACATTTTTCTGCTATAGAAAAATATCCGGGATATGACACATAAAAGTGATAAAACATGGTATTCGTCGTGGCCTGCCAGATGTATTTTTGAATCCACACACTCGCATACTCTAACGGTATTGCACATTGCCACGAATTATTTATCAGGAATTGTTCAACGCTCTCTTTTTACCCAAGCACTGCAATGGTAAAACTACCGTTATATGTATAGGGTATGTGTATATAATATGTATGTATTCGTGTGTGGCATCCTTTTATGCCCAAACAACAAGCTAATTTAATATTTGCGCATACAACGATTGCGTGTAATTAACAATTTAACATTTCATCATTTCAATGCAGCGGTTGATTGCGACACAGAAGGCGTTGCGGTTGCATTTGCGAATGTGTGCACTTTACATTGAACTGAACTGAATTTAAAGAATAAATTATCCTAATATTTTGTTTAAACTAGTGACAACCAACACTATTCACAACTCACAATGTCAATATCAGTAAATTGGGAGCGAATTTATTTCTCTCGATAGTTAAGGCTTTTTCCATTGATTTACGAAAAATTCATTTAAAAAAGTTTAGAAAAGCGATTAACTTTTTTTCATTGATTTTTTGTTGTTAGTATGATTTTATCGATTAAGCGAAATACTTAATTTATCATACAATTTTGTTGTAATCGTCTTAAAACTTGCAGAGCTCTATATTTTGGTTATAACTTCCACACCCACACCATATTTAGCATCAATTCTTTTCCATGGCACTTGGGCTTACGTAACCGGAACATGTAAGTTTACAGTTAACCTAATCCTCGAGTGAACTCCAAAGGGAAGATCGATTTATTATTTTCATTAAGTTTGATGTCTGGAGTCAAAAAGTTCCACAGTCAACCGGCTCGATCACAGCGTGTTTCGACTGTCCCACAAAGACACTGTACATTTAGACACCTGTATATTTAGACACCTGTAACTTATATATTCCTTTGTAATCTAAGAGAAAGTTTTATGAAAAGTCCACAAGCTCTGTTGTTAGCTCTTGTGGGTTAGTTTTCAGTTGGAATACATTTATTTTTTTGTTGTTAATATATATACATATGTATACGCCGGATATGCGGCTATAGTCGTCCTGATTTGGCAGTGTGTGATGAAAATGAAAACAGATTTATTTTACTGAGAAAAATATGTTCATAGTTGTTGCAAAACTTTTGTAAAGAGTTTACTAATGCTCTCGATGGATGTGTATGCTCTAAAAAGATCCCATAATGTCAAATTCAATGACTATAGCTGTCAAACCAGTAAAAGTGCTTGTAATTTCATTTATATGACAATTTTTGATAACACTTTTCGAAACAAATTGTTAATTTACTAAAAATAGTGAAATGCGCGTCTGTTAATAAATATCTAATTTCAATTATAATTCTCAATTTTACGTCATACAATTTTACATTTAAAAAATCGTGTATAACAAACTAGTTGAGCTCAAATAGAAAACGAGGTACTTCAGAATGTTTAAAAGTTCCAAAAGCGGCGTTGTGTAAACTTAAGACAGTAAAAAGTAATGTGATGATCCATTAAGTTAACAAGCTCCACCCTGGTTTATTTTGCAGAGCCTTTGAAAATTGAGGGACTTCAGCTCATGAATATTTAAATAAAATAATTCATAACAATATCAATACTGACTTGCTAAAATTGAAAGCCTTTTCATTTATATCCTTAACTTCCTCCAGGCAAAATAGTCGAAAAATAAGTCAAATACACAAAACCCCTTGCTTCCACTCACATGTAATTAAATTTTTAGCGCATACGAATGAAGTACATACAAATGTTAACTGTAAAAAATGGTGTTGAAAACCGAAAAAATAAGAGAAACGGGAAAGTTTATCAATTTGCAGCGAATTTTCGAATGTGTGTTTATTTCATGAAGCATATAGAGACTCATACGAGTATAGTTACATGCGTACAGATCAAAGTGGAATAAACTGCAAGTGCACCCCTCGACATGTTGCCAGTGTTTTTCATTTGTATTTGCGTCTTACTTTTATGTAAACTCCCACATACCCTTTGGCAACCATGTCCCCCTTTTTTGTTGTTAGTTGATGCTATTTGATACAATTCTTTTTTCTTTGCTTACATTCCTTTTTGGGCCTCACCCACAGCGCAGACTGCACAATGTCAACGTTCCGATTCCATTTTCTTTGTTTGATGCTTACAAAGCCAGATTCTTTTTCCTTGTATAATTTCATTGTTCTCTGTTTCTTATTATTATCATTATTTGTGCAGTTGGCACAATTCGCCTTTCCTTCTACATACTTCCAACTATTGACATTAACTTTGAATTAAAGGTTTGACTGATTGAAAAATTTATTAAAAAATCGCCTGCTCTCTCTATAACAACTGTCAACTCTCATTTCTCGAAACCTATTTCCTAATAGTAAACATTAAGGATGCAATATCCTATCAAGAAGTTAATCATCCTGCATTAATTGGAATCATCCTTCTTTATCTATCTACATGTGCTGCCTACACTTTTACCATTGCAGTCGGATCTATGTAATAGGAACTCATGCTTATTAAAATTCAATAATATTTGGAATGCTGCTTGAAGTGTTAAGCAAACACATTACCAACATCCACAATTTTCTATAAATTCAAAGGTGCTATATATGGTATTAGGATAAGACACCGCAATTTCCTTTTAACTATGTCTTTCTTTACCCTAAAATGAATTTTTATGCTCATTGCTTTTTATGCTTTTGGATTTATTAATATTCTTTTAATGCGAAAGCGTCCTTTGCATCCTTGTTGCATTTCTTCCGCTGTTTTATGTCATTAACGCCAACGAAATACTATAAAAATGGAGCATTGCTCTACACACTCCTGCTTATAATACAATTAAACAACAACATGCTTAATAATTGTAAAAAAAGGAAGAGTACAAAAAAGGTTCCCACGCCACGGGGATTAAGTTACTGCAACGAACTCTACGCACTCAAAGCCTATCGCATCCAGACAGCGCTTTCCGCAGAGATGCACTCACATCTTGCAACACAACAAGCCGCTAAAATGGATTCTTTATATTTTTTCGTGCTTTAATCATTTTGTGCTCCACTTGCTAAAAGGCTGTGACTAGAATCAGACTCAGACGATTACGTTGCAACATGGCGAAAAAGTAGACATAGAGCAAATGTTAACATACATATCTAGAGAATAGAAAAGATAGCATATTGCAAGATGTATATGTGGGCACAGTATGATATTTACCCCACTCATTGTGCTCCACTGCATTTTCTTTACTCTCCGATTTGTTTTTCTTTTCTTTATTTCAGTTTTGTTTTTCCTTGTTACTTCTCGTGGGAAGTAAGCCATTGGCGGTGCAAATTACTTAGTTTTGTGGTTTTGCTCTTTTCAGCATGTTCATACTACATTTGTACAACTTAATGCCATCATTTGAAAAGATTATACTCTTTTGTTGATAAGAAGGCTAGCAACTTCCACAAAGAAGTCTAGTATGCGGCTTAGGTGGATTTTTACTACACTTAAAAAATCGCAATAAAATCCACTTATTAGCGGTATGTGCTTCCATTGAATGGCGGTAATACTGCATAAAAAATGCATAATCCCCCTTAAGTACGCTCTATTCTTGATTCATAAATAATATAATATTTTATTCCTACTTTTGAAACATGGTTACGTAGGATTTGCATCGAATACGAATGTTTTCACTTGAAAACATAGATAACTTTACTACTACTACTTTACTAACTACTTTAAAAAACTCCAACCAATCATCTTGGACTCATCGATTCATATCGTTTTTTTGTGACTATGCCACTGTCATAGTATGGTTTTATTCAATAGGCTAAGCTGTTCTCACATCGGTCTGGTCTACGTAAGTGGAATGGATTGCAATAACTTAGCAGTATTCCACCCTAATATTTGAGGTATGTTTTCTGCCATTCTATAACTATATTCAAATTATTCCGATAAATTTTTTTTTTAATACTAATCACCATCTTCCATTGTACAGGGGCCACAAGACCTCCACGTCTAAGTGATCTTCTCAACAATATTATTTTCAATGAAGTAAGAGCCAAAGCAGTTGTTAACTTAAACTTAAAATTTCTTTCTAAATTTATGGGAACTTTAATTGATATAATCAATGTTCAATCAAAGTTAGGGTACTCAGCCATCTGCTCCTTTTACTGAAACCAACAATTATCTTCCAAGCCATCTCTGTTAAAACAAATATCTAACTGTAAACAAACGATTTTCATGATTCCATGAATAAGCGACTGAAAGACCCAAAGATAAGAAAAAAATACCAAAAAAACAGACAACGATTTAAATCAAACTTATGAATGGATTTGCTTCACAAACCCTAACAAGTCTTCCCCTCAAACATACATTGGGTGTGTTTTAGAAAAAGTTAAAAATAAATAAATAGATTAAGATGACAGCCGACAAATTTCAACGAAGCGGCAAATGATAGTGACCCCATTTAAATGATTAGTCAAATTGATGGAACCAACAAACGAGAATTGATGAAAGGATGCACATGTAAGAAAGCCGAAGCTTTATATATCTATGCCGTAAGGGAGAATTGTCCCATTAATGTAACGTGGAGTGCCTATAAATTATGTAAATGACGTAAAGAGTATTCTGTGAAAACTAACAATTTCATAATGGAATATTAATTTTGTAACTCATTTGCTAAACTATTCATTACCTTACCAATTTGCGGAGCGAAAATTTAATCTGGGGTTTATTTCGTCTGGATATACTTATTTACATATAATAACTGTTTATTAAACAAATGCTGTTTCTCAGGGGCAACAAAGGTTTTTTGTTTAAAATGTCTTAAGAGATGTTAAAACCTATTATACAAATTAACAGGGTTGTCAATACTTTTTAATATCTAATAATCGGCAATATAAATTTTTCAACAAAAAATAAAATAATAAAATAATAAAATGAGTATTTGTAACAGAGCACACATGTATATATGTATAGCATAAAGCTTTTGAATTTCATTTGTAACTATAAAATTATAATTATACAAATGTAGTAGCAGCTTTAAAATGTGTGCAAAAATAATTTGCTTTGAAATTTTGAAATTTTTTAAATTATTAGTTTCATTTCAAAATAAAATTTAGTTCAAACTACAAAATTGGTTTGTTTAATTTCAAAGAGATTCAAGCATTTGCCTTTAATATCTAATTAATAATTCAACACAAATTGCTTTGCATTTAAGTTCATTGTTTTCTTAAGCCAACGGTCAAATTGCAATTAACTTTATTATTATTTTGAAGTTCTCAAATTTTAAGCACAAGTAAATAGGGCAAATCGGTCTGACATATTGATAATGAATATTGAGTGTAATAGGTGTATATTACTGAAAATAATATACTATTTATTCACATATGTGTACATATTTATATAATAGCTTTAATGGTAACAGCTGCAGATATAATTCAATAACAACGGTATACGAGTATTAATCACTCAAACAATTAATTCGTTAATAACTGTATTAATTATGGTTGCATAAATTTATAGAGATAGAGCATGTCAGTTGAAGTCAGGCTGAATAAATCTGTTTTTAATTGGAAATTGTCATTCAATATTGTATTGCCACATCCTCTAAGTTATAACTTTTTTAATAGATAGTCTCTTATTGGCCTTGTTTTTAGCGCCACGCGACCATTGTTGTCAGTATTCCAGCAAGCGAGTGTGGTATGTGTCAACAACAGTAACATCGCCACCAATTGGCGCCAGATGGATGCGTTAATTTGACTTGAATGCCGCGACAAATGAGCACAGAAAAGAATAAGCCAAGAACACACCTGGAAATTAATAACACATTGCCACTTTTAGCATTAAATTTTATTGACGGTGAGCAAAGCAGTTGCGCTTTGTGCCACCGTCATTACTTTTACACGCTCATATTGTGGCGTTTCGCAAGAGACTCGATGGTGCTTCTGCGCGCGCTTTAAAATGGTAATAAAAATTCGCAATGTGCACATCAAAAGTTAATGACTCCTTCACAAGCGATTGCATATTGGCCGCTACAAAAAAAAAAAAACCGGAATAAACACAGAACACGTGAAGGCATTTACAAGCAGAGGAGAGAGATTGCGATGGGAAGCTGCCTCTACCAGTGAATGCAAGGCAAGACGACTGTGGTCTTCTGTGCATTGCCAATTGCCACCAATCAATAATAACAGTCGGGTAGCATAAGCTCTAGGCAACATTGTCAACCATCAATGCCAAACTTTGTCGCTCTTCTTGAGGGGACTGCTGTAGATACTCGCGTATCAGTATTAAGTTTTGGCCACTTGTGTTGCTCTGATTGTTTATCCCTATTATCAGTGTATATTGTTGCTTGAAAGAACAGTTAGTTAAACAGTTGCTCTTCTTGTCTGTATGCGATATTAGGATAATTATTTTTCCAAACCCGACAAGTAATGAAGCTTCAGATATGTCAAGTGTATAAAATAATAGATGTATAGTTCCATGGGAAGCGGCTGTAGAGCATCGAAAGAAACATTCGAGACAAATTGTAAACGGATACGAAAAACGTTGGATAATAAAAGAAGAAAATAAAAGTGCTAAAAATGTAATGATGATTGAAACCCTCACTGCCGTCTTTCAATGTCATTGAAAAAAATTTTCTTGGTTTGGGGAACTAAAATCACTTTAATTAAGATTCACTAAATTCTCTAGCTTGTGTAATTATTAATACATAGTGATACCTATCGGACCTTAGCGTGAACTCATACTTTTCCTCCTTTAAAGGTAATTTGCACTCACTAATGTTTACACTCGCTTGGTTGGTATCTGCTCCGAAACATTTAAAGTCCTGTGCATTTTGTAATGATGTAAATTTACTTTGTAAATGCTTGTGAATTGATTAGAGACGTACGCCGTTGTAATACCTCTGGAACACGCTCTTTGCTTCAGCTTCATTAACGCAGCAATTTACAAGCACATTGTTATTAAGCCAAAATACTAAACGCATGCACATATGCTCAGCAGGAAATGAAAGACGGCGATTCATTACGCTCAGATTGATATTAAAGTGTGCTGTAAACATAGCAAGCGCGGCAATGCGGAGAATTGTTGAAATTCTGTAGACAATCAGTGACCATACACGACTCACCGACGGACAAACAAGCAAATAAGCAACAGTTACAGCAGCAACCTACTAACCCTTTCGCGGACACGTCGGCATAATCCGACACAACGAATGGCTTAAATTAGACACGTCGGTAAAATTAAATATTCAATAAACCATAAACCCAAAACTGAAATCGGAATTCAATTATCGGTTTTATAAGCCAAACAAATGCATGTGTCATTCTGATAACATTTACTAAATTTCGTGTGTCCGCGAATTACAGTTCACAAACAAATCGCGTAAACCGTTTCACGCTACATATATTCGCTGATTCTTAAGCTTGGAAGCGGAACAACAGGGCATTGGCAGATTGGCTAGCGGGAAGCGCCCTTCGTTGGTCCTTGGCATGCACCCACGCTCATGTTGTTATCCATTAGAAACACTCCGGGCGCGATTGGACACACGCATTCACGCTCGCAACATATGCGATTACATGCAATGTTGTGGCGACAAAGACGCGCTTACCTCATGCGCACTTACAGGTAACCTACTCCACAGTCTTCGTAAATTGAAATTATCTCGTGCACCCCTTCTCATTGTACCTATCAATGTTGGCAGCCGCTTTAATTTTTTGTGTCTGTCTGTCTGCTGCTCGCGTACCTAGCTGGAATGTGGAGCCTACCGCTGGTGGCAGGCAGTAAGACACATGCTTGAATACAACAATGAAGCAACAAATGTATACCAGAGAGACAAGAGCTAGTTGTTATAGCGGCATGTGTACTAGTAAATACTAAAGAAGTGCTCCTTTGTGCCGTTTTAATTTAATTGCATGTATTTAAAGTATTTCTAGTATTGCCTTGAGTGCGACTAAGAATTTTAACATGGCCTCCGCCAAAACGGCTCTACACTCGAACTAAGAGAGGATTGTTGATATGCTGGAAAAATTCATTTCATTAGACCTCATGCAGATTTATGGGTTCAACTGTTGTTGGTATGTTTCTTTTTGAAAATTCTTGTAAGAATCCATGAGATATTCAATGTAAGCTTAGTGGCGAAAGACACAAAATAAATGTATAACTCATATATATATTTAATGTTTATATATATTATTTTAATACCTTCATCATCATTATTGTACCAATATCATCAAATTAAGAACAGCCCGGAGTACTTTTGTCTTTTTGCGACTTACTTGGCTGGATTTCACGAGGGATAAATAACCTTAGCCATCAGTTATTGCTGGTTCGTTGCAAGTGCCCTTTAGCCCAAAAGATAGCTCTCAAGCTAACTCACGAGTATTATCTTAAGATCGTCTAGTTTATAGTATCTAAAAATAGTTTGTTAGTTCGTATTTACAAACACATTACATTCTATGGGTAATTTTTAACCATAAGTAAATAGAACTTACGCAATGCTAAGAGAGAGTATATATTGAGGTTTAATTGTTTTGGGGAATACTGCTGAAGTGACCCACCTTGGTCAACTAGAAATTGTGATCACGTGGATCTGGTTGCCGTAGAAACTGTGTTATTGTCTTCTTTCAGTTCGTGGTAAAGTAAGAGAGTGGAATTTGGATCTATACAAATCAATTTTAACAAAATAAAAACAATTTCTCCTATCTTCTTATCTTCTCTTCAGGTAACCTTCCATTTACAATGTAAAATTTTTATTACCACACGCGGCGCGCATTTCACTCATGAAACGTCCATTGACAGGTCCTAACATCATTAAACGTGACAAGTGTTCCTGTCCATGAATTGATGCAGTTACATACTGTTACTGTTAGCAGAACTTGGAGCAGTGAGGCGTGAATGTTCTTTGCAGCTGAATTGCCACCAGCGTCTATCAAATTTTTAGCAAGCATTATTTTATACCAGAGTTTGTGTGTTTGTTTTACGACTTCAAATTTAAATTTCAGTCATTATTAACAGTTTCCTCAATTTTATGGGCACTTAAAGTTGTAGGAAATGCGAAACATT
Source organism: Zeugodacus cucurbitae (assembly GCF_028554725.1). Taxonomy (NCBI): domain Eukaryota; kingdom Metazoa; phylum Arthropoda; class Insecta; order Diptera; family Tephritidae; genus Zeugodacus; species Zeugodacus cucurbitae. The sequence goes on from NC_071671.1 coordinate 15,476,442, forward strand.
AAAATATGAGGAAAATAAAAATGAAAAATTGCACCGCAGAAGGAAAGCTATGAAATGACGGTGAAATACCCAGATGTGTACATATACATATATTATATATTGGTGGATGAACAGTAGAGTAGCTTCATAGCCCTGTTTGTGCATAAAAATTCGCGTCCAAAATGTATGTAACAACTGATTTTATGGAGGTCAGCGCCATATATTACCAAAACCTTGCTATGGCAAGGGAGACTGGACATAAGTCCCTTTTAATGCAGTAACTCACATCGTTGAACTAAATGCTGACCAAATTCACACACATACAGAATGTCCTTGATCACCTGCCAAATGAGGTTAGGTTATGCAACTAACTTCAGCCAGAAAGGTTGCGATGATTAGAATGTACAGCCAATTTTTAGTACTTTGTGATAATAACAACTCCTAAACATGAAAAAATGATCACGACGACTCGCTATGAGCCGATCAAAAATTCTCTCATGCATCTAATATTGTTTTCAGCCAAATAGCGCGGTTTGCCAAAGATGTGAGAGGTCCCGAGTGGTTTTAACTTCAGACTGCCAAACGCTAGACATTGGAGGAGAAAGTATCTAGATTATTCATACAACTGTGACCAGCAAGTACTTAGATGGACCTCTTGCGTGCCACTCTGGGACTAAAGGATCTCGCAGCCGAGTGCACTCAATGAAAAAAATGTTCAGCTTATGAGTACAGGCCATGAACGTCTTTACCATTATATGTTCCTAACGATTTATTTTATTCAGCTTCCCCTTAACTTTGCTATCTTTTTATCTTCTTTATCAAAAGAAGGCTAACCCCAAATGGTCATTCGATTTCGTCGCAAAAGCTCTGCAACCACGACTACAGACGAAGATTTAAAAGCGACTGCACAATTTAATCGAAGATCAAAGAAGCGCTCCCATTTATTCAACTCATATTTCGCGTAACTTGAAAATGTTGTGGTTAAATGTTTCAGAGGTGTAAGTTCAGCCACCTTTCACCAACTTAACAACGCATTACTTTTGATTGCAGATTTTTAAATTTTATGCCAATATTTACAGTAATCGAATGTCGACTTGTCCGAAACTGTTGTCTGTGCAGAATTTGACACTCCAACTTTTGTCACATTCTCACATTCTCTTTTTATACTCTCGCAACCTGTTGCACAGAGTATTATAGTTTTGTCCACATAACGGTTGTTTGTGTCACCAAGAAATAAAAGAGTTAGATATGGGGTTAAATAAATATAAATGATCAGGATGACGAGTGGAGTTGAAATCCGGATGTCTGTCCGTCTGTCCGTCCGTCCGTGCAAGCTGTAACTTGAGTAAAAATTGAGATATCTTAATGAAACTTGGAACACATGTTCCTTGGGACCGTGAGAGGGTTGCTTTCGGTTGGGTAAAATCGGTCCACTGCCACGCCCACAAAATGGCGAAAACCAAAAACACATAAAGTGTCATAACTAAGCCATAAATAAAGTTATAATAGTAAAATTTGGAATAAAGGATCACATTAGGAATGGGCATATTTGGATGTAATTTTTTTGTGGAAGTGGGCGTGGTCCCGCCTTCAAATCGATTATTTGTATATATCTCGCAAACCAATGAAGCTATATAAACCAAACTTTCTGCAGTCGTTTTTTTAGCCACTTCTTAATACAGTCCAAACATGAAAGAAATTGGATAATAACCACGCCCACCTCCCATACAAAGGTTAGGTTGAAAATTACTAAAAGTGGGCTAACTCACTAACAAAAAATGTCAGAAACACTAAATTTCACATAAAAAATGGCAGATGTAAGCTGCACTCAGATTTTTTTAAAAAATGGAAAATGGGCGTTGCGTCGCCCACTTATGGGTCAAAAACCATATCTCAGGAACTACTTGACCGATTACAATGAAACTTGGTTTGTAATAGTTTCCTTACCTCCCAATAATATGTTGTGAAAATAGGCCAAATCGCTTCACAAACTTCCTATATACCAGAACTTTGGAGCCGATCTTTATACAATATATATGACGAATATGTGGGTCAAATTGTGTATTATATAATATTAATTAAGTTAAATAAATAAATTGCGAGAGTATAAAATGTTCGGTTACACCCGAACTTAGCCCTTCTTTACTTGTTTTCCTTAAATGCTTTCGACTTGTGCACTGGTGCGTATAAGTTTCTATACAGCACATATCAAACTCTTTCTATTAGCTGTACAAAATAAAGAAACTTGATATCAAAAAAGTTCCGTATTTAACAAACCGACGAAATGGTCACTGGTTTGGTTACTTAAAATTTTTATTATTAAATCTTTAAGCTCAGCTATTTAAGTTTTAAAAATCTAACAGTTTTTTTCCACAGTGTATAGTGCATATAATCACTGAAATATGTTATGTAAGATAAAAAAAACAATGTAGACAAACTTTTCGAACACAAAAAACTTGCATAGCTCTAAACAGTTCCAACAGCGACTAACTTCATAAATTAAACATACATATTTACTCGTAACTAAATTCTTAAATTCTAAGCTGTTATATGCCAGATTTGGTCTCCAGAAGGGATAATAAATTTTTGTTGCAACTACAAAAATACAAAATGGCAGACAAACAGCATTGCAACTCCATTCTCTCTTCTCTAACACTTTAGGTGGTAAGCTGTTACTTTCTGGAGCCACTGTGGGAGATTTTCTTCATTACAAATTTATATCTATGTACTCACTTTTATTGCGCTTAAAATGCTCAGCAAGTAAGTAAATGAATAAAGGAAGCTTTTCAAGAATTCAATTCCAGACGTACGAAGTTAAATGTAAATTTTGTGAATTTTGTTACTAATATGAATGAGAATTCAAAAATGAAAAGCCATCTTCTGTTGAGATTAAATAAATCAAAAATTATTCTAAACTTACGTATTTACTAAAGTAATGAATGGGTAGAGTTTTAAACTACTCCATCTTATTTATTTCATGGTTCTTGTCATGAAATTGAGAAATATAAAATTATTATAATATTTTAGTAAGTACAATGTCTGACATTTAACTTCTAAGAGTATGCAAGCTTCCATTGCAAGTGAAAAATAATACGTTTAGATACGATTTTACTACTTCCATTTAAATATGTGTGTATGAGCAATCTTGTCAAATTTTCTCGAGCAATTCAATTGCAAACATACAATATTGTCACACCTAAATACACACCGATCCACAGACATGCCGCCATCTAAGCGACATGTGAAGCATTATGGTCGTGTCCTTCAGCTAACACGCTCTCCCTTACCGCCGCTCCACACTCCACTGCACTGTCTTTTTCCACCTCAACCACTTCACCTTAGCTGCCAAACCAAGCGAAACTTTTCGGAAAATTACTAAACTAGAAAAGCCAAGAAAGCCTCAAGCCAACGTATGGCAACGTGCGTGTTTATCGCTTTGCGGCTGCAACGTCTAGTGGACTTGCCGCAAGTTATGTCACTCACATACACTACAGCATGTTGTTGTACAATAAAAACAATTTTCTTTCTTCCAATGTCTGTTTATGTTATTTTTTGGATTTCAATTTCTTCTCTAACTTTGCACGCAGTTAAAGGTGTTCTTCATTTGATTAACTTGAACCCACATAAACACACACACAGATAACACTCAAGGCTCAACAGTTTTTGGGAATTGTAGAAATTTCTTATATTTTCTCATTCTCGTGCTTCCTAGTCATTGATTTGTGAAATCTTACAAGAGGTTTGCCAACGGGACGAGTGAACAAATTGCATTGGTTGCAAAAGGCGAAATATTTTATGAATTAACATTGTGTATAAATTTTGAATTCAAACCTCCTATAGAATGATATGGTATAAAGTAAAATAAAAGGTTTTTTCTTAGAGCTTACGAAATTTCTTTTCCCATAAAACACATAAAATATAATAATAACCGATATTTTGGCAACCTCCGAGTGTACGTCCTAAAAACTATCATAACAGTCCAATTTTTTTCAAGGTAGAGATTTCATGTAATGCTCGGTATGACTTCTTTCTCCTTCATGTTGAAACTATTATGACTTAGATTGATATTGACCGAAATGACGTAAAGTAATAGGATCCTTTAGCGTCAAAGTTTAACGGTAACCTTAACTCCAACTATACTTTTAAAAAGGTATCAACCAAAAATACTCAAACTCCTTCGTTTCTTTTTTAAAACTAAACTAAACTTTAATTTGCTTATTAGTTTGGAATGCTCCCCAGTGAGACGTATACTTCTAACATCTTTCCTAAACTTTGATTACAGTGAAAATTCTTCTCAAAATCACTCTTCTAAAGGCTTCTGCGCATAAAGCTTCCGCAAAGCATACCCTACGTAACATTGTTTGGAAAGGTCTTTTGTGATCTCGTTGAGACAAGTTTACATATGTAACCGAAACTGACTCGAAAGTCATTAAATAAGACTAATAGCTCTTATTTAATGACTGAAGAACAAGAAAAAAGTAATATGTCAAAAATGCTCCTTACCTTTCCATGGGTGCTACTGACTGAATATCGTTAACCTCTTCATTGAAACATATGTATGAGCAATTTGTGACTAATTTTATTTTATTTCATCAAATGACGCTCTCTTAATATTCGCACCGCTCTCCCCTCTCCGCTCGCACGTATAATGAAATGACAAAATTACAAAGTAGATCTTAATTTCTGCCGCAAGGAATACCTGCGAAAAATAAAATGTTACAATCCACTGAACAAAGCCGAAAGAGAGTGAAAGATGGAAGGGAAAATGTAAAAGAAAATGTACAGAGCGCGGTGCTTGGTAGAACAGTGTCAAGGCGTCAAGGCGGTCGCGGTGTGCAAAGACAGCAAAAGGTGGGCGGAATTTTGCCATGGAAAAGCATAGCATCCAGCAACATTTTAATGCTGTTATCGTCATTTCCTTACTGTAACCGGTTAAGTAGTTGTTGTAGTTGTTCTTATTTGCTTGCTCATCATGATTATCGCAGCATGTAAATGCAGTGCTGCGTTATTATCCTTGCGGCAACAATGACTGCGACGGTGAGTACAATGTTGCACCAAATGAGTGTCAATGCGAGACGGCAGCATTTAACGACAGCCAGATCTACTGCTGTTTAGCTATATTTGACAGCAGAGGGAACAGGAAATATAACAAAGGGTGTGTTGATAAGGGAGACTCACGTTGGTCTTGGAATGAGCTAAATATTCATTCTGCTTCTTTAGATGACTTTGAGTAAAAACATAACTAGAAAGAACGCTTCTTGTAAATCCTAGAAGCATTGATTTGTTTGTAACGGCCATATATTGCTCTATCGGAATATCCAGACCGGTCAAGCTTGCAAAATTTGTTTTGAGACTTCTACCATACATCGACTCACTTTAGCTCAACTTAAAATCACCAGCAAAGTGTAATATTTCGATTGAGTTCATTCAAGGCACAGGTGATGGTAGTTATGTCATGTTGTAGTTAAAATCAAAATTTCTATGTAATAAATTATTGTCGTTAAGAATTGCTTGTTGTTAGTAGTGCCTTTTTATTGCGCGTTTTTTCAGGGAAAGTGAGCAATGTTTTATAGTTTCTACTAAATTCATAAAATTTTGGGTGAGTTATGCAATTAACTTACCATTTACTTCTCATGTTTGTTAATTAAAGATTGTTTCAATTTTTTAAAGATCGTTTAGTTTTTTATTTAAAGCCTTTTTATATATATTATTCATAATCTAAGCATAAAAGTAAATAATAATCATAATGTAATAATTAAAAGTAATAATTTTGATACTTAAATTGACCGAAGATATGAGCATTTTCGGCACCAATTCAGAGACAGAGTAGGGATCAACGTCACTACCGGAATCCGCATCATCAAGTTCTAGTCAATCCTGAAAAATCAAATATTAAATACATACCTTCAAACTTACTATCCAAAAAATCATTTTCGATATAAAGCTGCACCACATCCTTTTCGTGATGAGTGCGACATATAGGCTTGGCAACATCATATAGAATATTTCTCAATTAGATGAACAGGCGTCCGGACCACACGAAACCAATGGAAATGATCGAAGATGGTATAACTACCAATTATTATGTCCATATTGTAATCAAGTGAATTATACCCAAATTTAGCTTCGTTGTGGTACCTTTCGCACATTAGGTCTCGCATGATTAGGCTTTGTCTGAGGACGAAACCAAAAAGATACAACAAAAGAAGTGATTAGTGTTGAAATAGGGTGAAAAAGTTGATTAGTTGTTGGAATTTAGACGAAAACAAGAGAGTAGAATTGAAAAAAAAACTTAAATATTTATGCAAATTATATGAAATGACATTTAAGACCATATTAGTAATAAGTTGCCGAGGATTTCCCCAATTCATACCCAAACCTCTGTTTCCTCTACTACTATAGATAGAAAAAGTGTTCTCTCAGTAAAGCTCTAGAAACTCCTTAATAATTGATTAATAATATAAACACATTCATGTTCATCAGCGTTCACGGATAAAAGAAGTCTATTATTATTAGTAAATATATAAAAAGTAATACACACACATACGAAAAATAAAATCAAATAAATAATTTTAATAGAATAGTTGAAAGAGCTTCGAACAAAAGCAGAAATTCACGCTTGTCAAATAAATAGTGAAAATGTGAGAAACAAGGAAAGCGCAATGTGCTGGCAAGTGAAAATGTGGCGGTATGATATGGCAAGGCAAGCTCTAAAGAGCAGGCACTCCACAAAGTGTAGAGTAGCCGCCATTCAGCTGGGCGCCGCACACAAACACACTTACAAATCTGAGTGCGCCGATGCATAAACTTGAACAGGCGACAGTGCGTGCGGGGCAGCAGACTAGGTGCATGCCATGTCAGGGAATATAAAATTTATCACTTGCACAAAAAGGTGAAACAAACAACAACAAGGTGTTGTATAAATATATAATTTTATAAGCGCACATCGTAGGTATATGCATATGCTTTGATAGGATATATGCAGTGTTGTACATCCAGCTGTATTTATTTGTTGTTTATTGTTCCGACTGCCATTTTTACGAGCTGCGAGTTGTACCCTACATCATGCCAGAATCTGCACGTTTTGGCTATTCTTTTTATTATATCAGAAGAGCGCGCGGTCACATGATCCTAATGCAAAGCAGATGCGGATAAACCAACCTATTTCCGGCATTTCGTTTTACAACTATTGTTTGCTAGTTTTGTTGTTTTTATAGGATTGTTGTAGTTAAAATTTATTATGATTAAACAGTCCGCTGATGATGGTGTTATCGGCTCACCTATTTTGTATGGAAATTTAGTTTACTTTTAGTGTGGTTGATTTTTCTCTTTTGAGGAACGCTGCATTTGAAAATAATATACATACTATTAGGCAGCCTTCAATTGTGAATCGGTAGAGTATGCCTAGCTAATTGGGACAGCGGAGATTATGAATGATATAGATAAAACTGCTGGGATATGATTTATTATTATAAATAATGAAGAAACATATATAAACTATAACTCCTATTTTGCGAATTAATACAGCTTTAAGAAGCTTTCAAATTTGAAGGCTTTATGAATAGATATGCGAAAAGCTTTAATTTGTTTCAACTTAAATAGTAGCTCTTAAGATAATTACAATAAACTTTTGAAATATGAATATGAAAGTCCTCAAAAAGCTTTCATATATTTCTAACTTCGAAACTTATGCGGCAAAATCTGCGGAGCGACTACTGGCGGGAGGAGAATTCACGTATAGAACTTTTGGGCACAGCTCGGTGGGTAGGGGCGGTTTGGCAAGTACCGACAACTTGACCCCACTCATGAACTGGGAAAGAAGATTCCGGGTGAACCTGGAAAAAGACGGCTGGCGTAAGGGAATGATAACCTCACGCAGCACATTGAATATCTACACGGGTGGCTCGAAAATGGAGGACGGGGTAGGTGCTGGAATATACTGTCAGGAGTTACGCAGGAGTAAAGCAGCCTTTTAAACTTCCGAACCACTGCAGTATTTTTCAAGCGGAGGTATTTGCTATTGGGAAAGCCGCAGAGCTAGCCCTCAATACAGCAGCCGGCAACTCCAAAGTCACGTAGACAGTCAAGCAGCAATCAAGGCAACAACCTCGGTTTGCATTTCGGCCAAAAGTGTTTTGGATACCAGGATGGCAGTGGAGAGAGTTGCTAGGAACACGTGTCTTCACTTCTACTGGGTGCTAAGACATAAAGGCATTGAAGGCAACGAGATTGTAAACGAAATTGCCAAGAATGGTGTAAAACTGTCTTCCGGAAACGCGACTAACATTGGCAAACCCATGCACTGTCTGTTCGATGATCTGGACAGGGGCATGAAAAGAAAAATCCTAACACTTTGAACAAATATACCGTGGTGTAAAACCACAAAAGCCATGTGTAAAACCGTAAACCAGAAGTACACCAAACTCATTCTGTCACTCGATAGAAGGGACTGTAGGAGTTTTGTGGGAATACTCACAGGCCACTGTCTGGTGGCGGCACATGCCTACAAAATGGACTTACAGATCGAGATAACTGCAGGAAATGTCAAGAGCAAGGTGCAATAGAAACAATGAAGCATCTTCTGTGCACCTGCCCTGCATTGTCAAGGCAGCGACTTCGCTACTTGGGGGCCTCACAATATGAGAATCTGGAAGAGGTATCGAAAGTGAAGCCACAAATGCTTTTAAAATTCGCGTCAAGCGCAGGCATCCTAAAGGATGACTACTCCTTGTGGACAACGTGACGGTACTCCATCTGGTATCGCAAAGGACCTAAATAGGTCTATGTGTGGCGTATTGGCCTACCAGTTTAACCTAACCTAAACCTCTCATGTAGATTGTCAGATTGAACACTACAATTTTTTGCACTCTCCGTGGAAGTTTTATGAAAAAATTATGAATTTTTTACTTTTTTCAGGTTTTATATAATTGTCGTTATAAACTTAATACAAACAAATTAATTTGAAGAAAACTGAAAATACCAGGCACATTCTTACACATACAGCAAATAATTAAATTTTGCTTTTATTGTTTGTTAGATTCAAAGAATTTTCTCACTTGCTTACTCCCACATACTTTCGATGCGAAAAATTCAAGACATTTTAATTACAATATCAAGCGAGCGAGCAAGGGACAGGCGACCCTTGTCACGTACAAAATTACAAGCCGTTACGGTGAGTGGAATTTCTTAAAAGGACATGTTTATTCCCAGCTCAAATATTTGCGCAAAATTTCACATTCCACAAAGTCAGCTATTAGAATGCCTAAATGAGGTATTGTTACCATTTTCTAATACAAAGTTAAACAGACAGCAAGGCAGCAAATGAATTATTAGCTAAAGAGAAGTTGCCTATAAGCGTCGTAAAAATTTTCTTGCACTCTCACTCTACGTGAGTCTAGTTACATGACTGGTATATTGTGTCTTAAATTCTCTTTTCATTTCATATTTCTTTATTTTTCTCCTTTTCCACGCTTGCCTTACTGCATAATTATGCCAATTATGCGCCAAATGAACACCAACAACATTTCACTTGATTTATATGGGAGCAAATAGGAGTAAAGTAGACACAGAGAATGAGAGAGAGAGAAGCCAATGGAGTATTATCATAGAAAGCAGCAAACAAATTATAAATTAAAATTTTTTGTACAAATTCAACAAACAGCAATAAATTACTTAAGGCTACTTGGCTAAGGCAGCAAATGTACAGCAGCAAAAGCACTTGTACATTAATTAAGTGTTTGGGAAAAATGGAAGCAGAGAAAATATCACGCATTGTTTGACGCCACGCGGGCGTATGAGTGATGTCAATTAAATTGCTCAAAGCACAAAGAAGGAGAACAGAATTTTTTTTCGGGTGTGAATCGAAAATGCAAAAGATTTATATTTTCCTTGCCTTAGGCTGCTGTAAAATATATCAAGTTAAATTTAAGAAAATATATTCAGTGCGGGCTAAGTCAAAAATAATATTTAAAAGTGTATCAATTAAATGAAAAAGTAAGTAAATAAGTAATACGGACAAATGTGAAAATCCCAAAGAGGAAGACAGTAAAATTTGAACAAATTTAAAACCACAAACTACCAACATTTATTGCTTTCCTTCAAATATTCACACAACTGTTTCGGTTTTTATTTTATTTTCTCTGGCTACACATGAGCTTTCAGCAATTATGAGTGCAATTCACTAGACTTTCATGCAGTTTTCTTCTGCGTCATATATGCAATCGCATAAACATTATACGCTGTGGCAGTAATGTTGAAATTATCAGACCAACATATGTATATAGCATACAATCGTAGCATAGAGGAGTGTTGAGGTGCATAAGAGCGAGAAAAACTTTAGCACGCACCAACAGACATAAAGACATATATGTATACACACCGCAGCCCAGCTGCACTTCAAGTACATATCCCTATCAGCTGCAGTAACAATGCAGTGTTGCCACATGTATTTTTGAAATATATGTGCAAATTTATGCATTGTAAACGAATACGTCTTTGCTGTTGGCGACTGTTGCTGTATCAGAAATATTATTTCCAAGCATGCGGTAATAATTTTCAACACAACTACTACTTTGTTGAAAAGCAACTGTAATAACTTAAACTTTATGTATGTGTTTGAATATAAGTTGTATTTGGAGTACAATTACACATTATAACAATAATTTTGCCATGTTTTACCATACAATTTTGAGTAATGTAAAGTTTTTGGCAAGTGTTTTAAATTCGCAACTGGATACATATTCCTATTGTAGAAATATACTGATAAAAAGAGTAGTGAATTAAGGAACAAATAATAGACAAAATATTTAAAGTATCATTAATATCTATAATTTTCCTTAAAGTCAACTATATACTCTTAATACCGAATATGACGATATCGGTCCTTTTAAAAGTAAATGTTTTATTATTTTGAAGATAATTCTATTGTTAGTTTAATATTTAGTGTAATTAATACTATTACGTATATAGGTATATGTATTAAATTTGAATGCATATCTGACTTCACAGAAAATGCGGAATAACCCAATTTGCACGACTGAGCAGAAGCACATTAATCGCCCACAGCTATACTCCTTTAACACCTAAACAACACAAGTGTGTATATAAGGGTGTTGCTTTCCCTACAAGACTCCTTAACCCTCTGTCGGTTAAGAGTGCCCTCAGGCATGCATCACGAAATTCAAAATAAATAATAAATAAATAAAAAATTGCATAAAGCTTAAAAACAAGCTTGTTGGCAAAACTTCAATTGTGAGTGTAGTTTATTTTTGACAGGTTGTCACGCTGCGTTTAAATTTACCGTTAAGTTTCGTATGAGTTTTACTAGCGTGCAAAGCTAAAATTAATTTCACAAAAAAAAAAAATAAAAAACAAAAATATAAATATATTGTTATCGGATTCTATTCAGAATTTTATTGTTGCAAAGGTAAGTAGTTCTTTTTACCTTTTACATACAAGTTACAGTGAAAAATGAAATAAAGTGTCGGGTGAGAAAACAAAATGGAAGAGTGTCTCAGGGCACTTATAACAGTTTACATGAAAATTTGTGTTTTCTTTTTATTGTTTTTGTTATATTTTTTTTTGCAGTGCCTGCCATTGTTTTATAGCTGAAAATGGATTTTCGAAACCGTAAAAAGGTCAAACTGAGCGAAATGACCGATGAGCAAATTTGTGAATTTATGGAATCGGTTGAAACAGACGAAGAAGCTGATTTTAGTAGCGATGACGATATGAATGATCCGGATTTCGAACCTAATGAAATAAGCCCCGAAGATGAACGGTACATATCGGAGGTAGTTCACCAAATCGATGAAGACGAATCTGCTTTTTTGAATAAAGCGGACAATTTTTCGTTGAACTTGAGTGCAATCAAGGAAGATCTTCCCTAAACTTCGCCAAATGAAGAAGTTGAAGAAGCTTCAGGAGAAGAAGCGTTGTTCCGTATTAGAACGTTGTCTGATCTTTTAAGCACACGGTTCGATTCCGTACCCAAAACAGCCCGATTGTGTGTCGATGAACAAATTTGTGGCACCAAAATAAAACATCATCTACGCCAATACATGCCAAACAAACCACACAAGTGGGACATCAAATTATTCGTGTTATGCGATACAAGCGGATTCGCTTATCGCTTCGAGGTTTATAATGGTGCTGGCGACAATGTGATCTTACAAGGACAACCAGATCTTGGAGCCACGTCGAACGTTGTTGTTCGTTTATCGCAAACTATACCAAACTTCAGGAATCACATTCTGTATTTTGATAATTTTTATACATCGTTGCCGTTGTTGGTATTATTGCGAGCTCGAGGCATATTTAGTTTAGGCACCTTACGAATTCCTCGAATTCCCAACTGTAAGCTTCCAAATCAAAAGGAAGAGACGAGCATGGGGAGAGCATATGGTGTTGACATAACCACAGTCTTATGGAAAGACAATAAATTAGTACGATTGGCATCAACATATGTCGGCGTGCAACCATTTCAAAGATCCAATACAGATGCAAACAAACAGCCATCGAAAGCCATCGATCTCTCTACGAATCTCTGTCGTATATACCACATCATATATTTGGCATAAACCGTCATGAGTTACCATTTGCTTACCTGTCATTCGAAAAAACACGCAAGTCACATGGGGATGGTTTTTTTTTTTTTTTTTGAATTACTTTACACTCTAATTATTCTATAACAAAATTCCCACTCGCCTTCTTCCACGCAAAGAGTTTTGAATGATAGAGGGTTAAACCAACATTTCGAAGCATAACAGCAGACACAATAGCTCCTAAGGCGCCTAACATGCCGAGCTTTTTCTGCGTCGTTACAGGACGTTACATTTGTTGTTGCAAATCTACTGCGTAGCCTGCATGCAAAATACAATATGTACCAACAAATTTCCACATACACAGACGCATATAATAGGAACACGCATTTGCTTCGGTGGCCACCGAAAGTTTTCCAATAAAATCTTCAATGCTAACACGCATTGCATTACGAGCCATCTGTTGCCATCTGTAGAACTGTTAGCGTGATGCGTACAAAATATGAGCGTTTAAAGAACGAAACAACGAAAACATGCGGCACGTTTAGTTGTTGGCTGACAAGTGTCAGACAGATATACGCGTAGAAATTACCCCCCTTTGTTAGATGAACGTCGACTCGTATAATATAGGAAAGGAATAGGAAAACGGGTATACAAGTTAATTTTAGAACTATTAGCAGGGAAAAGGAAACAATGAACAATGAACAATGAACTTCATAAATGAAAACATTGCATTTACTAGCAGTATGCTGTGCGTGTGTGTCTTGAACACGCTATTGTGATTCTTGGAATATATTTTTAAATATTTTCTGGGGAATTTTTAATATCATCGAATTTTAAAACCTGTTGAGAATTAGAAACTCAAATTTATTTAAGAAACGGAGAATATCAAAACATCGGTCTCTGGAATAAATGAACATTTTTGAAAGGATTTAAGAATTTGGTGACTTTGGTAAATATTTCTGAGCAAATTGTAACACGTCCTAGATGAGATCATTTTAGTATAACACTTTAATCAATTTGAAGTTGATTGCTTCGAAAAAGTCAATGCTTAAATTATTTTTCATTAAATGTTTCCATAAATGTGTACGAAGCCTTTTTATGCACCAGTTAGCAATTCATAATTCATATTTATTTTCTCTTTATTTTTTTATATCTCACTTAGCAATTTTTTTCGATAATTCGGTGTAATATATGTATAAATTTATGTATATGTATGTAGTCTTTGTAATCATGTGAATTAGAAATAAATTTACCCTCGTTGTGGAACCTTTCGCACATTAGGTCCAAGAGTTGTCTAAGGACGAAAGCAAAAAGATACAATAAAAAAAGTGATTAGTGTTGAAATAGGTATATGTAAGAGTGAAAAAGTTGATTAGCTGTTGGAATTGAGGCGACAACAAGAGAGTAGTATTGAAATTTTTTTTTTTTTTGATATTTATGCAAATTAATTGAAAGGACATTTAAACGTTGGCCATATTGGTAATAAGTTGCCGAGGATTTTCCCAATTCATTTCCAAACTTCTGTACCCTCTACTACTATATATAGAAAAAGTGTAAAGCTCTTGAAACTCCTTAATAATTAATTAATAATACACACAAATTCATATTCATCACCCTTGACGCCTAAAAGCAGTCTATTATCACTAGTAAATAAAGGGTGATTTTTTAAGAGCTTGATAACTTTTTTAAAAAAAAAAACGCATAAAATTTGCAAAATCTCATCGGTTCTTTATTTGAAACGTTAGATTGGTTCATGACATTTACTTTTTGAAGATAATTTCATTTAAATGTTGACCGCGGCTGCGTCTTAGGTGGTCCATTCGGAAAGTCCAATTTTGGGCAACTTTTTCGAGCATTTCGGCCGGAATAGCCCGAATTTCTTCGGAAATGTTGTCTTCCAAAGCTGGAATAGTTGCTGGCTTATTTCTGTAGACTTTAGACTTGACGTAGCCCCACAAAAAATAGTCTAAAGGCGTTAAATCGCATGATCTTGGTGGCCAACTTACGGGTCCATTTCTTGAGATGAATTGTTCTCCGAAGTTTTCCCTCAAAATGGCCATAGAATCGCGAGCTGTGTGGCATGTAGCGCCATCTTGTTGAAACCACATGTCAACCAAGTTCAGTTCTTCCATTTTTGGCAACAAAAAGTTTGTTAGCATCGAACGATAGCGATCGCCATTCACCGTAACGTTGCGTCCAACAGCATCTTTGAAAAAATACGGTCCAATGATTCCACCAGCGTACAAACCACACCAAACAGTGCATTTTTCGGGATGCATGGGCAGTTCTTGAACGGCTTCTGGTTGCTCTTCACCCCAAATGCGGCAATTTTGCTTATTTACGTAGCCATTCAACCAGAAATGAGCCTCATCGCTGAACAAAATTTGTCGATAAAAAAGCGGATTTTCTGCCAACTTTTCTAGGGCCCATTCACTGAAAATTCGACGTTGTGGCAGATCGTTCGGCTTCAGTTCTTGCACGAGCTGTATTTTATACGGTTTTACACCAAGATCTTTGCGTAAAATCTTCCATGTGGTCGAATAACACAAACCCAATTGCTGCGAACGGCGACGAATCGACATTTCACGGTCTTCAGCCACACTCTCAGAAACAGACGCAATATTCTCTTCTGTACGCACTGTACGCATTCGTGTGGTTGGTTTAATGTCCAATAAAGTAAACTGAGTGCGAAACTTGGTCACAATCGCATTAATTGTTTGCTCACTTGGTCGATTATGTAGACCATAAATCGGACGTAAAGCGCGAAACACATTTCGAACCGAACACTGATTTTGGTAATAAAATTCAATGATTTGCAAGCGTTGCTCGTTAGTAAGTCTATTCATGATGAAATGTCAAAGCATACTGAGCATCTTTCTCTTTGACACCATGTCTGAAATCCCACGTGATCTGTCAAATACTAATGCATGAAAATCCTAACCTCAAAAAAATCACCCGTTATATAAAAAGTAATGCACATACAGATGCAAAATAAAATCAAATAAATAATTTTAATGGAACAGTTGAACAGTGCTGGCAACAATAGCAGAAATTCGCGCTTGCCAAAGAAATAGTGCAAATGTGAAAAATGTGCATCAGGTAAGCGCAATGTGCTGGCAAGCGTAAATGTGGCGGTATGATGTGGCAAGGCAAGCCCTAAAGTGAAAATATGAAGTGTAGAGTAGTTGAAGAGCAGTAAAACGAAAATTCCGCCACTCAGCTAGGCGCCGCACACAAACACACTCTCAAATCTCACAATTCTGAGTGCGCCGATCTATAAACTCGAACAGGCGGCAGTGCGTGCGGGGCAGCAGGCCACGTTCACGCCATGTCAGGGAATATAAAATTTATCACTTGCACTAAAAGGTGAAACAAACAACAACAAGGTGTTGTATAAATATATAATTTTATAAGGGCACATCGCAGGTATATGTAAATCCTCTGCATAATATATATGCAGCGCTGTATATCAAGCTGAATTTATTTATTTTTATTGTTCCGACCGCCAGTTTTACGAGCTGCCAGATGTGTCCTACATCATGCCAGGATCTGCACGTTTTGGCTATTCTTTTTATTATATCAGCAGAGTGCGCGGTCACATGATCCTAATGCAAAACGGATGCGGATACACCAACCTATTTCCGGCATTCCGTTTTACAACAATTATTTATTAGTTTTGTTGTTTTTATAGGATTGTTGTAGTTAAAATTTATTATGATTAAACAGTTCGCTGATGTTGGTGTTACCGGCTCACCTATTTTGTGTGGAAATTTAGTTTACTTTTAGTGTGGTTGATTTTTCTCTTTTGAGGAACGCTGCATTTGAAAATAATATACATACTATTAGGCAGCCTTCAATTGTGAATCGGTAGAGTATGCCTAGCTAATTGGGACAGGGGAGATTATGAACGATATAGATAAAACTGCTGGGATATGATTTATTATTATAAATAATGAAGAAACATATATAAACTATAAACACCCATTTTGCGAATTAATACAGCTTTAGGAAGCTTTCAAATTTGAAGGCTTTATGAATAGATATGCGAAAATCTTTAATTTTTTTCTACTTAAATAGTAGCTCTTAAGATAATTACAATACATACATTTTTGAAATATGAATATGAAAGTCCTAAAAAGCTTTCATATATTTCTATATTTCAGTTGTAGATTTTTGCTTAAAAAATATTTAACTTTATGTAAACCTTTCAAGTAGATTTTCAGATTGAACTCTAAAATTTTTTGCACTCTCCGTGGAAGTTTTATGAAAAAATTATGAATTTTTTACTTTTTTCAGGTTTTATATAATTGTCGTTCTATACTTAATACAAACAAATTAATTTGAAGAAAAGTGAAAATAACAGGCATATTCTTACACATACAGCGAATAATTAAATTTTGATTTTATTGTGTGTTATATTCATAGAATTTCCTCACATGCTTACACCCACATGTGGTCTATGCGTGGCCTGAAGGCCTACCAGACCAACCTAACCTAACCTACACCCACATCCTTTCGATTTGAAAAATTCAAGAGATTTTAATTACAATATCAAGCGAGCGAGCAAGGGACTGGTGACCTTTGTCACGTACAAAATTACAAGCCGGTACGATGAGTGGAATTTCTCAAAAGGACATGTCTATTCCCAGCTGAAATATTGGCGCAAATTTCACATTCCACAAAGACAGCTATTAGAATCCCCGAATGAGGTATTGTTGCCATTTTATATTACAAAGTTATATATATATAAACAGACAGCAAATGAATTATTAGCTAAGCAGAAGTTGCTTTAGAGCGACGATCTACATATGTACATATGTAGATAGTATATATACCATATATGCCAGGCTATGGGCGTCTTACATTTTATATTTCTTTGTTTTATTTTATTCACGCTTGCCTTACTGCCTAATTATGCCAATTATGCGACAAATGAACACCAAAAACATTTCACTTGATTTATATAGGAGTAAATAGGTGTAAAAGTATACAGAGAGAATGAGAGAGAGAAGCCAAAGGAGTGTTATCAAAGAAAGCAGCAAACAAATTATAAATAATAATTTTTTTGCACAAATTCAACAAACAGCAATAAATTACTCAATGCTACTTGGCACAGGCAACAAAATTGCAGCAACAGGAGAATTTGTTCATTAATAGTAAGCAGAGAAAATATCACGCATTGTTTGAGGCCACGTGGGCGTATGAGTGATGTCAATTAAATTGCTCAAAGCACAAAAAAGGGAACAGAATTTTTTTTCGGGTGTGAATCGAAAATGCAAAAGATTTATATTTTCCTTGCCTCAGCCTGCTGCTGAGTAAAATATATCAAGTTGAATTTAAGAATATAAATGAAAAATAATATTTAAAATAAGCATTAAGCACTCAATTGTTTTTGAAAGCACCAGCAGACATAAACACATATACGTATACACAAAATGCTGCTCAGCTCTATGTTTTATGTAAATATGTATACTCATCAGTTGCAGTAACAATGCAGTGTTGCCACGTGTACTTTTGAAATATTTGTATGTGCATTGTAAACGAAGACGTGTTTGCTGCTGGCAACTGATGTTGTATCAGAAATATTATTTCAAAGCATGCGGTAGTAATTTTCAACACTGATACTACTTTGTCAAAAAATAACTGTAATAAATTAAACTTTATGTATGTGTTTGAATATAAGTTGTACTTGGAGTACAATTTACACGTCATAACAATAATTTCTCCATGTACCATACAATTTTGAAAGTTTTTGGTAAGTGTTTTAAATTTGCAACTAGTTGAAGTAGCTTGCTAGTTTGTTTTAATGGCCTTTATTAATATGCACTTCATATTCTCAAAGTATCAATATACAGATTACAAACTGCAATATATCAAAGAACAAATATTAAACAAAATATTTAAAGTTTAACTAATATCTATAATTTTCCTTAAAGTTAAATGTGTTCTTCCGAATGACTCATATCAGCCATAATATTGACATTCGGACCAATTCTATTAATACCGAATATGAGGATATCGATCCTTTAACATCATTTAGTACACGAAAATGTATACGTCTCGGTGAATGAAAGAGAACACCACACTTCAAATCATCCAGTAGAACAAGACGTTATCGGAATAAATCATCGACAGTACAAAAATCTAACATCTGTAATAGTTTTGTATAATGTGATACCAGAAAAAATTTCTAATCTCCACAGCAAATGCAGAGTAACCCAATTTGCACGAATGAGCAGAAGCACATTAATCGCCCACACCTATACTCCTATAACACATTAACATACGTACATAAGGATGTAACTTTCCCTACAAAACTACTTAAACCAACATTTCGAAGCATAACAGCATGCGCCTGACATGCCGAACTTTTTCTGCATAGTTACAGCACGTTCCGTTTGTTGTTGCAAATCTACTGCGTAGTCTGCATACAAAATACAACCCAACTTACACATACACAAAACGAATAGGGATATGCGTTTGCGTCGGTGGCCACCGAAAGTTTTCCCATAAAATCTTCAATGCTAACACCCAAATGTTGCCATTCACAGCACTGTAAGCATAATGCGTACAAAATGCGAGCGTTTAAACAACGAAAACATGCGGCACGTTTAGTTGATGGCGAAAAGCATTTCCGACACAACTGCGACAAGTGTCAGACAGATAGACGCGTAGAAATTACTCCCCTTTGTTGGATGAACGTAGACTCGCTTAATAAAGAGATAGAAACAAGTAAGGAAGGGTTAATTTCGAGTGTAACCGAACATTTTATATTCTCGCAATTTATTATATTCGGCATAAAGTCGACAGTAATAACGAAAATCAATGTATATAGTATATGAGGGATGGGGTAATTCCTAGGCCGATTTCTTTTATATTTAACACCTAGCTACACTATATGCCCACATCATTTTGTCAAGATATCTCGTAGAGCTTTTCGCAAAATCGTTTGCTTAAGGTTTGTAGAGCCCACAATTTTTGTGGTACAATTAACCAGGGAATACTGCCCTCATTCATTATATTTCTACATTTACAGTTGTTGGCTAAAGGCATTTCTATAGTATTTTTCGGCTAACTAATTATTTTCTGATTTGAATTAATAGACATTTATTTAATAGTTCAAAATAATTTGTAGCAAAAATAACTAAAATTTCATTACTTGACTGAGTAATGTTTTTGAACGATGCGATCATATTAATCACGATTTTTGTGTAAAAGCAGGTACAACATGCCGAATATTAGTCGCAAATTTTTATTGATTTTTGTTGTACAAACATTTTTCTGCGAACTTGTGAAAACATGTTTGTGGAATTAAATTAATATAAAATATTAAAATGTTCTCATTACTCTAAAAAAAAAAAAACCCTAAAGCATGCCGCAGCTTTCTTCAAGATGACCAAAATAGAGTGTAATGTTACCGATAAAACGTTGCTACGTCTGAATGTGTGTCGCCTGAAGGCGGTGAAACGGGACGTTACTGAGGCGACAGTTCGCGTGCAGAAAAGTTTACAATTGCAATGTAACTCAAAATGAGCATTAATTTGACATTACCGTATATCTTCAACTTTTATTGTATTAATATTTTCAGTTGCATATTGAACTGCAGCGCAAGTACAACTACTATCAGCCCTTCTTTATCAATAAAACTTTCGACGCTTGCGAGTTTTTGAAAACTTTTGTTGCTTTTACCGGAAATATATTATAAAATAATCTCTAAATCAGGCAAGCCTGGCGGGAATTTATTATTATATTATACAGAGAAACCAGCAAAAAAATCCCCACACCACACTAGCGCAAAAGTGTTAGCATTCTTCCTGAAAGCTCACACACACACATACGTTTGAGGTGTATAACCCAATCAATTGCTCAGGCGACCATACAGGCTTGCGCATACTCAGGGTTCTGAACAAAACTGTAAGTTTATTATTTCAAGTTATGAGAGTTGAGTGTTTGTTCTATAAGCCAGTGGAATTTATGAAATTTTGGAAAATTTAAAAGTTTTGCTCTTTTCAAAATTTTAAATACAAATTTTTGCGCATTTTTCTTAGAGTATAAACTTTATTATACCAGATTAAGTAACTTATACCAATTCTTTTTCAATCGCTACTAGCAAATGTTGGGCTTCCTTAGACAATAAGGAATATTGAAGAACGCAACACAGTCATATAAATTTAACCATCTAGTTTAGTTAAATGAAATAGAATTTAAATAAATTTAATATTTATGAAATTAAATCGCAATACATGGCAATTGCACCGTATTGACGCTCCAAATACTTATGAACTTATTAATAAAAAAGAAAATATGGGAATAGTGGGGCAAATTTATTTTACATACTGTTAATGAACTCTAAATTAAAAAAAGTCAAGATCTCCTAGCCAAATATCGACAGGAAATTCTTAGGAACTAATTTCGTCAAATAAACTTCTTCTTCTTCTTGACTGGCGTAGACACCGCTTACGCGGTTATAGCCGAGTCCAAAACAGCGCGCCACGCATCTCTCCTTCTGGCAGTTTGGCGCCAATTGGTTATTCCAAGCGAAGCCAGGTCCCTCTCCACCTCGTCCTTCCATCGGAGTGGAGGTCTCCCCCTTCCTCGGCTTCCACCAGCGGGAACTGCATCGAATACTTTCAGAGCTGGAGCACTTTCATCCATTCGAACAACATGACCTAGCCAGCGTAGCCGCTGTTTGTTTATTCGCTGGACTATGTCTATGTCGTCGAATAACACATACAGCTCATCGTTCCATCGTCTGCGGTATTCGCCGTTGCCAATTCTTAAGGGACCATAAATCTTCCGCAAAACCTTTCTCTCGAAAACTCCTAGTGCCGTCTCATCGGATGTTGACATCGTCCACGCTTCTGCACCGTAAAGTAGGACGGGAGTGATGAGAGACTTGTAGAGTTTGGTTTTTGTTCGTCGAGAGAGGACTTTACTTTTCAATTGCCTACTTAGTCCATAGTAGCACCTGTTGGCAAGAGTGATTCTGCGTTGGATTTCCAGGCTGACATTGTTATTCCTGTTAATGCTGGTTCCCAGGTAGACGAAATTATCTACAACTTCAAAGTTATGACTGTCAACAGTGACGTGGGAGCCAAGACGCGAATGCGCTGACTGTTTGTTTGACGACAGGAGATATTTCGTCTTGTCCTCGTTCACCACCAGACCCATACGTTTCGCTTCCTTATCCAGTCTGGAGAAAGCAGAACTAACGGCGCGGGTGTTGTTTCCAATGATATCGATATCATCGGCGTACGCCAGTAGCTGTACACTCTTATAGAAGATTGTACCTTCTCTGTTTAGCTCTGCAGCTCGTATTATTTTCTCCAGCATCAGGTTAAAGAAATCAGCATCGTCAAATAAACGTTACCCGAAAAATAGAGATTTCATATTACTTCTGAAGATCGTTATTAGAAGATGCTAAATTCCAATCATAATTTAAGTTCATATTCCAATCAGCTCTATCGAAAATAGCATAGGTCGATATTTCTCACATCTAGTTGCTTTTTTAATACTTTTTGGTTAGACAATATTTACATTTGCTCCACCGTCCGCATTTCACTCTAAGCACTGTCTACTTTACATATGTACGTCTATATTAATTTATAACGAAATTTAATCTCAATAAACTAAAAGCTAAGTGTTATTCACAGCAACTGAAATGGTTAACCGCGGTGATATTATCGACCGGCGTTCGGTAGCAAAGTCTAAGTTTTAATTTGAACTACTTACTATCTGAAAATAGCGCGACATTTCAATTAAATTTTCATATTTTTCGATATTTGTTGATTTTATTAATATTTGAATTTTGTTGCTTTTTATAAACAAATTATAAAACCTTTGTTGTTTTTGTACTATTAATGACATTTTAATTGTTTGGCTTATATTATTTTATACACATTTTTATTAAATTTTGATTTTGTGTATTTTTATAAAGTATAAACAAATAAATACCAAGGTTTAATTCCCCATCCACCCTCAAATATTAATAATTTCTCTCACACTCACCATCAGTGCACTCGCAGTGCGAATCCAAGTATGCTGTGGAATGTCGTGCGCTCAGCAGACGCGCTCGTATCAGGCTCTCACAGCTGGCGGCGCGCAATATCTTCATCTTCGGGTTTATTAAATGCATTATTCGTCCAACCATCATCGACGGCCTTTTTCATTTCAGCAGTCATGTTAGTGGGTAAAACAACTGGCGCATCCTTGGGTGGAGATGGCGGTACGAGGAGGCTTTTATCTAAAAATAAAAAAAAAGATTAATTAGTCTTAGTAAAAGCTGTAGATTTTATATAAATTCATAACGTAGATCAAAATTTCTTTCAATATTAAAGTTACGTTAAATAATTCGATAAATTCTATAAATATATTTCATCTTTAATAATTTTAATTCTTCCACAAATCTACTAATATCTGATTTCTAAATGTGTTTTCAGACGTTTGCCTCATATTTCTTCCGTAAATAGGTACAGTCAGCGCCTGCCTACAAAGAACACATAATCCGTTAACAATAATATACAAACTTTCTGAGAAAGCCTTAGCCATAAAAGTCCTTTAAAATGCGCTTAAAGTCACGTATTAGACGTGACACCAACAAATAATACGAATCCAAACAACCACTTGGCGAGCGTAAGCAAAGCCCTCATGGCAGCATTTATCCCATAAACTTGAAGGATGCTGTGCATTTTGTTGGACAAAGCGGGAGAATAGAAACAAATACACACAAATAGATTTTCTCGGAACTACCAAGTCTCAATAAATATGTTTGCAGCTGGGTACACCGCTGCAAGGATGCAAATATTGCCAATGGCAAGCGCCGAGCAGCGCAAATATCAATACAATTTCGATCCATTTAAAAGAACAACAGGGAAACACAAATGGAAACATGAATGCATACATACATACATATATATATGAAACAGGCAAGCGAGAATTTAACATGTCTGCCATTGAAAGCATGTCGCGGCGGGATATTGCAATGCATTCAGAAGCCGCGGGAGAAGAACGCAGGGAAGCAGCATTAGGTTGTATTAGTGTGGTAAATAGGAAATTAAAAGTTGTGAAGTGTGTGCCAAAGCGGATTTTGAATAATAGAAAACGGAAAGTTTCAACAAATTATAGTAAGGTAAGGTACTATTTTTGCTGAAATAAGGTCTTTGGATTCCATATAATAAAATAGTCTATTGAAATGGCAATTTTGATATGCAGATGGAAATATAATTAATGAAATCAAATAAATGAACCACACTGAAAAGCGGAGAAATTAAAAATTTATATGTCGTTGGGGGATATTTAATACAGTACTTATAAATATTACAATACAACATCAATTATATGCGAGAAACCCGCTGCCTTAGGGTGCCTGCAGAGCTGAATACCGGGAGGAACTTGTTGTTATACACATGAATTCTTTTGGCTTTTAATCGTTATATGTTTGCATAAAGATTTAAAAATGTGTGACTAAAAATTGTTTATATGTGTCCGAATTAAAACAAAAACATTAGATTATATTATTGATTGAAAAAATATATTTACATATTTGTTCACTAAATTGCATGTTACTATTCAAATCAAGTGAATAAATACAATGTAAAGCGCGAGTCAGCGCCGAAAAGCACTTCCAAACTGTTTTCTTCGCGTTGATCAGAGTTACGCTCGGCTTCCACTCTTTGCTACTTGTGTGAATTCGTATGAAAATGCATGCGTACAGCTTTGAAGCTTATTTCCCACATTCATCAGCGTTACGCTCGGCTCGGCTCTGAGCGTCCACTCTGCAGGTACCCTTTTAAATGATGTCATAAGCTATCAGCTACTAATTATTTATGCTACTGTTGAATTTTACACACTCTCAACAAACATGGCATTTATGCAACTCATAAAGAGTGCATTAATTTTTGGAATTTGCGCATACTGACTAAGACGTGAGCAACCGCATTCGGTGAACACATTTTGGTAATCTGCAAAATAGTTTTGAGAAAAAGCTTGACGAGTTCACGCAGTTCAGCAAAATTTATTAGCAGATTCTCAAAATAGTACGGTTTCACGTTCCAGCTACTTGCTTTCTCGACGCTACGAAGTAAAAGCAACACATGCAACGGTGCTACTTTCCATGTAGAACATGTGGAAACTCTCTTACTCTTATTTACTCTCATAACAGTACGAAGGGGTACTAATGAATCTTCCTCACACTAAGATGTACCGAAATATCTCAATAATACTCAAAATGTATTATATTGGGTCATATTTCTTTCATTGTTTCTCATTTACCGAATTTACTAACATTTCTACCTCCACTTCATATTATCACACTTACATCGTACCGGAATTTATATAGCTTACAACTATTTGGTGCGGGCAATACCCTTTGTAAAGTTTTACTTGATAACAAAATTTAATGAAATCGGTTCATACTTCTTCCAGCTATCCTGTGCCAAAAAAGAAGTTATTGCCCTATCTAATTAATATTTTATCGTTTATACATATGAAACAAAATTTAAATAAAACTGCGTGAAAATATTACATTTAATATATTGTAATATGATACCGAATACGACAGAAATCGGTACACAACAACTTTAGTCTCTATATACTGAACTGTATCAATTTTGAACTTCCGGTTAACATTAAGACGTTTATTTTGGTAAGTGATTAAAATGTCTGGATAAAAATTTGTGAGCTTATTACAATATAGAGTCTACCAAAAATTAACGAAATCATGCCATATATTCACCTGGGATCCATATAACATCTGAATCCATATCCGATAAATTGTTTTAAGATGAATATCTCAGAGAATTTGAAGGGTAACTTAATGAAGGTTAGCATACATTTGTGTTGAATTTTAAATAAGTTAAGCGGTTACCAAAAGCAATAGTAATCGGATCATAAATTTGGTTTTTAATGAGTACTGATTTGCGGGGTTATAGTTTTAGTTTTAATTTTTCGCGACTAACTCGATTTGTTTCATACAACACACACTCTTAGCAAAAGCAAGAGAATTTCTTTTTTACAGTATTCTCTACTTGTTTCTTAAAAATATTTTAATCTACCAACAAATCAACAAAAAAGAGAAGTGCGCTTTCTGCAAAAACTTTTGGTGGTTTTATAAATAACAAATTTAGTAATTTCTAAATTTCGCATTAAGTGATAATAAGTAAATATTAATTATACATGTTTCAATGTATTTCATTATTGCTTATTAGCAGTTGAACTGAGCTAACCTTTATATTGATTGTGCCAAAGCGACTTTACTTCAGTCTCAACAGTTGCTCGATGCTCGCTCAAAGACGAATTCCGTGAAGGTCGTCCAAAAACAGCCGTTGTGCCAGAAAACATCGATACCGTACGTGAACTGATAATGCAAGACCGTCATGTAACGTACCTTCAGATAGAGGCATGCCTATGCATTTCTCCCACCAGTATACATTCGATATTGCATGAACACCTGGCCGTAAAAAAGGTTTGTTCTCGTTGGATCTCGCACAATTTGACAATCGCTAAAAAAGGCTCAAAAAAGTGCTTCGAAAATTGGTTTGAGCGCATGCAAAAGTGTATAAATCTTGATGGAGAATATTTTTAAAAACAATAAAACCATTTTTGTTGATAAATATTCCTATTTTCATTATTTGGCCAGAAATATATATAGCAGCCCTCGTAAAGTAAATTAGCATATGCGTGTATATGTATATAGGCAAATTTATTTGATGAGCTGGCTACTTAAACACACAGACAGCAGCGCCATCAAATTAAGGCGCGCAAATGCTGCTGGGCTAAATCTTCATTTGCATCCAGCTGATTGTCCTCGAGTGGTGGCACATCGCCTACACCGCGCCGCCCTCGTAAATACCCGGTTCAGCGTCGAGCGCGTTAGGGGGCGCTGCAGCACCACCGACGTTACCGCCACCACCGACACTTTTTAGCGCCAGCGACTTGCCGTTCCATTTGCTACTGCTACCTTGTGAAGAGTCATCGTGGTATAGGAAGAACGCCACTGTGAACCAGATGGCGGTGAGTATGGCAACGATTTTCACAATGGACGCAGAGCGTCGACGCCAAATGAACGCCATTTCTTGTGCTTGTGTGTATTGTGTCTAAGTTTTTCGTTTTTGTTGTGATTGTGTTTTTGTAGTGCTGTTAGCGCTCTCTGCGTCGTTGACTAAAAGTTAATGTATTTCAATGTTGTGCGCCTCGTTATTGGCAATATTTCATTTAAATGCATTGACCATATGGCTAGCACGCGCCTGCAACTGCTCTCGTTTTCTACTTCTACACTCAAAATGGGTTAATTCCGCCACTTTCCTTCGCGTCGCTTTACAGACTTAGCGCGGAGTTGAAATATATTTATTTTGCGCCTAAATGTATGCCTCAATTAGTTGAAATTTATACCGATTTCGCTGATTGCGTAGCGGCGATTTTCGTTTACCTTGCAAAGGTGCTGCGTTGCGTTTCCTTGTTTATATTTGTTTGTTTATTTACCTGCGCAATTAGTTTGCATAATTTTGGGTGCCTATCGTCGTTGTTTGGATTAGCAAGTGAGTTAATGCTTGCTGTTATCGCTATTTTGTGGTTGTTATTGTTTTATTAAGCGATGATCAATGACATATATTTTTTACAACTGAAGTACCTTTACTGGAAATTATTACAGCGGTTTGCGCCTGGAGATATGCTTCAATAATTAATTTTTTTAATTTAAATGCAATTGATATGTTTTTCTGAAGACTTTTAGTAGGGCATACACAAAAATTGCCAATGAACAAGTTTTAGTGTATTCTTTTTTCAATTCCAACTTTCTGTTTGTTTGTTTACGTTTACAGTTTTCCACGTCCACGGCATTCGCTGTATTTACCTTGTCCTATTCTCATTCAACTATTCCTTCACACACAGATATTATTTTGTTTTCTCACTCCTCTTGTTTTTCTTTTTAATTTGAAATCTTCTTCGTGCGTCTTTCACGGTTGCCTAACTCAAAATATGGACAAAAATCTCCAACTGTAAGGTCTCTGCTTGCCTTCTTCGCACATGTTCTATATTTGTATTTATTGCCTTTTCACCGTTATGTGGTCTTCGTTTTGTTGTGTGCGCGTTTTTGTTATTTATTCAACATTCACTTTTATTTATTCCTTTTCTGTTGCGCTTTTATTGTGTTGACTTTAACCGCATTGACGTTCTCGGTTCATCGCATTAGTACATATATATGTATGTCTGTGCTTGTCGTCTTCAATTTTGCCTTATCACTATCCCGCTCTCCCCACTCTAACACGTTCGGAAAAAAGTACTCTTGTCTTTTGTTTACTTTTATGTCCTTCCCTTAGTGCTTTCGCAAAAGTGTTTTATTTTCATTTCAGCGCTGCTGCATCATGGTGACGTTTTTGTTTTTATTTATCTGCCAAAGAAAAAATAAAATGAATGAGTTTATATGTTCTGCTAATTTTTTATTGAATTTATGAAATAACTTGGGTATGTAAATATTTATAGATAATAAATATTTTTTCAATGCACTAATTAAAGAAAATAACAGTAAATTTATAAACTAAATAGCTCAAGTACTAAAAAGTACAAATAAGAGTTCACGTGAAACCCTGGAGGATATTACTGACATTCCGATTAGAAGTTGGAGGTAAGTAATTAAATGTAACTCCATAAGAAGCGTATAGCATTTTTGCACAGCCAAAATAGTTTTTGAATTTTGTACTGTCGGCTACTTGATTCACGTTCAGCTGCTAAACATTTTTGTCTTTGTTGTTCATAAGAGGTAAGTTTCATCAGATGATTGGTATTTTATCAATAACTAATAATAGCTAGATTCCAATTTCATCTCGATTTATATTCGATTAAAAATTAATGTAGCAAAATAAGATTTTTCCTTTGTATGATAAATCGATCTATATCAGCAATTTAATTGAGCAAAGGCCGATTAATTCGATTTAATCAATTAACTTCTGTGCGAAAAGGTTGTTAGGTTATTACAACTTAATTGGTTCAATCAACTCATATTGTACATATATAGGAAATGTAGCTAACTTATTGGTAGTCTGCTTCATCAAGAAAATAATGATTTTTGTAGGCTTTTTATAGCGCTCCGTAATTGAGGCAATTAGTCAATTGAGTCAATTAGTAATTGTCTACACATTTCAGCGAAGACCTTAATTTAGCCTAACAGCCTACATATACAAATATACATATCTAGATAAAAATTGTGTTCAATTAACTTATCAAGCAAGTGGCAACACTCCTAAAAAATAAAAAATACAGTCCAATTTTTCATAGTGATAGTTTTTTTTTTTTTTTTTGATATATGTACTGGTATATAATTAAAATATTACTGATGTTTAAAACGAAAAACTAATTTTTAAAATGTGAATCTAATAAAATGCTGAAAATTTTTAAAAATTTAATACTAATCTCATTAAATTCTATATCTACTGTCGCCTCCGAACAATCCACTCTTAGGTAATCCAATTCCCAATGAAATATACCTAACAACTGTCCAATCACCTTATGTTTCGAGAACTCATGCATAACTAAATAAAAAATGAGTGCTTTCCGCAGTAAAGTGCAGACCATTAAATCATTCAATACTCTTAAAACAAAAAAAGTACAAAAGTTCATCAAATAGAATACAAAGCTTTCGCAACCCAAAACGCAAACTCACTGCTACTAATTAACGAAATACCAGTAAATAAATAACTATTTATCGGTTTTCCATTACCATTCCCCTCATCAAAAATGTCCCCTTGCCACACTCATTCCCACCCGCACTTTGATTCATTAACCGATTTGACAGCTACGATTGACGTATATAAATAACACCGTGACAACTGATTGAGCAGTAAAAGTGCAAAATAGAGTATATAGCATATTGGCGCTCATTCTTTCCATATATTACATTTATTTAGTTTGTCCCTTTGTTTTATCTTGTCCTCTGGCACATTTAATTGCTTAGATTATCGTTGCGCTAAGATTATTGATGCTATAGTAGTGACTGAGTTTGTCGAATATGTACCGAGAGAGTGTGACAATAATGACAAAGCGTTGGTGTTGTTATAGTGATAATTAACTGAAATGAGAATGTTTTCAATTAACATATTACTGATTTAGTCACTAAAACTAAATTAGTGAGCGCTTTCGGTAGTTGTGATGAACAACCAATACATAATTAACATATTTTATTATAATTATTGATGCTATTGTTTTGCGCTATGTGTGTCTTTCTGCTGCTGCCAGCATATAGATTATAGACGATATTGATGAATTACGCTGTTATAAGGCAGCAGAAATAAGTCAGGCTTAGCTGGGAGATATACATACAAACCAATATGTATATGTTATATTTTATATTTGCTCTGTTGATGTTGATGAATTGATTAATCATGCACACATCGTTAATTACGGCTTCAGCATGGTTGTATGTATATGTGTTTCTAAAAGTGTATGTGTCCCTTGCCTATATGTTGTCTAACTGTAAATACGTGTAGTATAATTGCAACAACAATAAGCAACATTTCCTCTGCGGAAATCACAGCTTTGTATGAAATTGTGAGGCAGCAGCATCAGCAGAACGATTCGCGACATGCTTCGATTGCCACTGCTGCAATCAAGTCTTAATACATTGGCACTGCTCTAAATTAAATTGAAAACAAGTAAGGAAGGGCTAAGTTCGGGTGTAACCGAACATTTTATACTCTCGCAATTTATTTATTTAACTTTATTTATATTATATAATACACAATTTGACCCACATATTCGTCATATATATTGTATAAAGTCCATTGAAAGATGGAAACCATAATATTAGACTGGAAGCACCGAGGTCCTCGTGTTCGATATATGGGGCCTTAAAAACCTATGGTCCGATTTCGGCGATTTTTATAATGAGGCTGCCACACTATAAACAAAGTATTTGAGCAAAGTTCTGCACCGATATCTTCACTAGTACTTACTTTATATATTATAAAGTAAACGATTCAGATTGTCTTAAAAGTTCTGGTATATAGGAAGTAGGCGTGGTTGTGAAGCGATTTGGCCTATTTTCACAACATATTATTAGGATGTAAGGAAACTATTACAAACCAAGTTTCATTGAAATCGGTGGAGTAGTTCCTGAGATATGGTTTTTGACCCATAAGTGGGCGACGCCACGCCCATTTTCCATTTTGTAAAAAAATCTCAGTACAGCTTCCATCTGCCATTTCTTATGTGAAATTTAGTGTTTCTGACGTTTTTCGTTAGTGAGTAAACCCACTTTTAGTAATTTTCGACCTAACTTTTGAATGGGAGGTGGGCGTGGTTATGACCCGATTTCTTTCTTTTTTGGACTGTATTAGGAAGTGGCTAAAAAAACGACTGCACAAAGTTTGGTTTATATAGCTCTATTGGTTTGCGAGATATGTACAAAAAACTTAGTAGGGGGTGGGACCACGCCCACTTCCTTCCCTCCGTCCGTCCGTCCGTCTGTGCAAGCTTTAACTTGAGTAAAAATTAAGATATCATGATGAAACTTGGCACACTTATTTCTTGGCACCATTTGCTTTCGAAAATGAGCAAAATCGGACCACTGCCAAGCCCACAAAATGGCGAAAACCGAAAACACATGAAGTGCCATAACTAAGCCATAAATTAAGCTATGAAAATAAAATTTGGTATGAAGGATCGCACTATGAAGGGGCATATTTGGATGTAATTTTTTTGGGGAGGTGGGCGAGGCCCCGCCCCCAAATAGGTTTTTTGTACATATCTCGGAAACCAACAGAGCTATATAAAGCAAACTTTCTGCAGTCGTTTTTTTTTAGCCACTTCTTAATACAGTCCGTACAGTACAGTATTAATGAAATAAATCGGATAATAACCACGCCCACCTCCGAGTAAAGGTTAGGTTGAAATTTACTAAAACTGGGTTAATTCACTAACGAAAAACGTCAGAAGCACTAAATTTCACATAAGAAATGGCAGATAGAAGCTGCACTGAGATTTTTTTACAAAATGGAAAATGGGCGTGGCATCGCCCATTAATGGGTCAAAAACCATATCTCAGGAGCTACTCGACCGATTTCAATTAAACTTGGTTTGTAATAGTTTCCTTACATCCCAATGATATGTTGTGAAAATAGGCAAAATCGCTTCACAACCACGCCTACTTCCTATATACCAGAACTTTTAAGACAATCTGAATTGTTTACTTTACAATATATAAAGTAAGCACTAGTGAAGATATCGGTGCAGAACTTTGCATAAATACTATGTTAATAGTGTGGCAGCCCCATTCTAAAAATCGTCAAAATCGGACCATATGTTTTCAAGGCCCCATATATCGAACACGAGGACCTCGGTGCTTCTAACCTAATATTATGGTTTCCAACTTTCAATGGACTTTATACAATATATATGACGAATATGTGGGTCAAATTGTGTATTATATATTATAAATAAAGTTAAATAAATAAATTGCGAGAGTATAAAATGTTCGGTTACACCTGAACTTAGCCCTTCCTTACTTGTTGTTTTTGCTTTTCATAAGGAATTGGTAAGTTTCATCAGCTGATTGCTATTTTAGCAGTGACATCTACTGTCGCGTAGCGTGAACATCAACTCGCAGACAAAGAACGTATATATAATTACAAATACGGTCTTTTTCGCAGAGTTGCATTTCATTTTCAAGTCGATTAAAATTAATTTAAAAATTAATGGAGATTTTTATTTTGTCTGGTAAATCGATCTTAATAAGCGTTTTAATCGAGCAGAGGCCGGTTAATTTATCAATTAGCTCCTGTGTGAAAAAGCTATAAGGATATTACATCAAAAACCATTATGTCATTTCCATTAAGTTCCATCTTCTCTCATACCATATATGGCTACATTAAGAATTCTTGCGCGAAAGCCCTCTAACGTGAAATCGTTACCAACTTCATAATAACTACAACTATTTTATCATAATATACGTACCTAGTTTTTGCTAGAAACATGTGACAAAATCAAAAGGGAAGTTGTTGACCTCCAATACTAACCATAGACCAGGTGGAAATTAGATATATATGGACAGAACAGCGAATAGTTAGTAATAAACGGGTTTGACACTGTCAGAAATAATTTATAATTAAATTGTTGACATTCTTTTAATTGGGCAATTAAGACTGCTCGGAAATGGTTTAATTACAATGAGTATGAGGAGGATTCGCTGTTGATAACGCAACCCTTACTCGATTCTTCACTTTTCATTTTATTTTACCATTTATTGTATTAGCAATAACTTTAATTCAATTGTGCAATTAGTTAGTCATTCAAAGTTAAATACTTATTATGTAATTAGTAAATTACTTCTGCGTATGGTAAGTGAAAATTAACTAGGGATTAAATTACAGAAACTAGAATTCCAAGTCACTTAATTAAGTCAATTATTAAATTAAGACAATTAACAAAAATTTACTTAATTAAGAATTTTGAAAATAATTTAATTAAGCATTTCTCCATTCGTTTTAAAGTATTTTTTCACAAAAAAACCTTCAAAATTTTAAATTTTATATAACCAATGATAATTAATAAATCATAAAATTTGTTTTCAGTGTAAGAAAAAATTGCACCTTTTTACAAACTTTCAAATCATTGGCATATACGTTTGCGCTCAATGCTAAGATATTTACAGTGAATAAGCATTTGCAATTAATGAAAAACGTCAACAGACAAACAAACCGGTTATTGGCGGTCAACCACGGGAAGCGAAACCAACTATTTTCAAATGCACTTTGGTATGTACATATATAAATCCGCATGCATACTTAACGGAGTAAAAAATTACAAAGAGCTATGCTAAGAAGAATCACAATCTGTTGATTAGTACTTGCACTTACATACATACACACACTTTCATATAATTATATACTTAGGCATGCAGCTTCAATATTTGCCATGTATTCTACTGTATGCCTTTTTGTTGCTATAATGCTATGTTACGCTATGCTATGTGTAGCACAGCATACTATGCAGAACATACTTACCTAGACTTTTTGTTCGTTTGGTGTGGTCAAAAAAGTCAATTGCAGTCAAGTTCAATGGCTAATACACATGGTTAGTTTAGTTGGCGAACAAACTCAAATTAACCGAAGCGCAACCGAGAACGCGACACACAAAAAACACAAGCTGCATTGAAAACTGGAAAATCTATGCGACTGACAAGCGTAGTGTGGAGAGATGTTACAAAGGTGTTGCAACAAACAGCTGAAAAGGGATTTATTTTTGCTGTTCTTGTTCAGTTTCAGTTTTTGCTAACTTCCCTGAGGTGTTGAGCGTAAATGTTTGCAGGAAGATCATTGAAGCGGCTGTCAGGTGAAACCACAAAGGCCAATTGAATGTCGAGGCTAAATTGATCAACCGATAGCGGAACATAATTATGTGAAGAGCATCGAGGTTGATCGATGTGCAGTGTCTTGTTGTTGGCCTCTGAGTGAATACATGAATGCCGCTGCAGCTGGGCATATCGTGTGCAGTGATCGGCAAAGCGGAAAATCAGCGATATAATGTTATTACTTAATATAGACATAGGCTATGACAGGGCAAATAAATGGGAAAACAAACCAATGATAGAATGAAATAAGGACGGCTTTGATGAAATGAAACTGCATTTAGGGGAAGGGTAGAATCGAATATGAGTGCTCGCGAAAGTTGTGGAAATTAATACTAACATATCTTTAATCTAACTTTATGTAAAAATAAGAAGAAGAACATAAAAACTGTCAAAAGAGAGCGAGGGCAAGAAGAATGTTTGGATTCATTCAAAAATCTATTGTCAATAATATACTCATACAACTCATTAAGTACTTCTAATACTATCTACTTGCAACCTAAACATTTATAAGTGATATAGCTCTCTGTTAGATTGGTTCTTATTTTCCCAAAAATTGGCGAATCGATAACAACCACAAAATCAGTATTAATTAGTCACACCTATAGTTTTAGTAATGGGTTCCACTTGCGGAGGTACGAGGGCTGCTATATATATTTCTGGCCTAGGTAACACCAAGTGTTGCCATGTGCAATCTGACATTTCCATTGGAAAGTTTGACATTTTTTAGCATAACATCACTCAGAACGTTTTGTCATTTAATCGTGAATTGTTTTATTTACAGGGAATTAAAAAATTCATCTCGGCCAAAAAATGGAATTAACTCGTGAACATTTTCGTGAGATCATTTTTTACAACTTTCGATGTGGATTATCGCGACAAGAGTGCATCGATGAACTAAAATCTTTGTATGGCTATTAAGCACCATCCTATAGCACTGTTGAAAACTGGCACAACGAATTCAATCGTGGCCGACGCTCGGTAAAAGACGAATTCCGTGAAGGTCGTCCAAAAACAGACGTTGTGCCAGAAAACATCGATGCCGTACGTGAACTGACAATGCAAGACCGTCATGTAACATACCTTCAGATAGAGGCATGCCTTTGCATTTCTCCCACCAGCATACATTCGATATTGCATGAACACCTGGCCGTAAAAAAGGTTTGTTCTCGTTGGATCCCGCGCAACTTGACAATCGCTCAAAAAAAGTGCTTCGAAAATTGGTTTGAGCGCATGCAAAAGTGTATAAATCTTGATGGAGAATATTTTGAAAAACTATAAAACCATTTTCGTTGATAAATATTCCTATTTTCATTATTACGCCAGAAATATATATAGCAGCCTTCGTACTCCAAAGTGGTGTGCAGATAAGTCATATGTTCAAAATACTGCTTTTAGTGAAAACATGTTTGCATAGAATATTGTTATTTAGAAATAAAACGGTGAGTCTGATAGGGTTTTTGTTCTTCGGTGTTTGTTTGCCAAATTTACCATTGAACGTTGAATACGTTCGGTGGTATTAATTGACGAAAAATATGTTTGTTTTTTGGATATATTACTGTATTTATACCCGGTAGGAAATTGTGGGAAAAAATTATTAAAAATAGTTAATACCGTTGGAAAATATGTTGTCGTCGCTTATGAACCATGTTAGGTATCGATTTTTAATCGTTCTATATTCAGAGAGATACATTATTAGAGGTAATTTGCTCGTAAATTGAGTCAACATATTTAATTCATACACAACTCGATTTTGTATAGTTCTCATATTTTGACGTTTAAAACACCTAATACCATGTTGCAATATACTAATTTTTACACCAATTAAATTAATTAAATGTTAACTAAATGTTAGTACCTTAAGTTTAACTACTCTATTATATGGTATATAATTGTAAACAATTCTAAGAATATATGTCTGATATTGTCTTAATTATTGCTTAATTAGTAGCCTAGAGTTTGTTAGCAAAAAATTTTGGCAATAAGAATTGTGGAATTTTTTTCTTAAACAAGTTACAGATTTTTTTGCGCTAAAGTTCATCTAAACTTTAAATATACATACATGGCGTACATATTGTTCAAATACCGGAAATAGTTAAGTTAAAAAATTAAAGACTAGAAGCAGTGATATTTTTTTCCACTTTTCGACCGAAAAACTTGATAACAGTTAATCAGAAGGTAATTTATACATGATATCTGATGATGGATTTTACAGAGATAAAAAAGGTATGATAATTGTCTTGGAAAAGGCTGGATGAATTGAAAAATACGCTTATAAAAAAGAAAAGACGGCTTATAAAATAAGAAAGTAAGCGAAGGCGATTATATGGTGTATCAAATCTTGGAGAGGCTATAAAAAATCTTATTCCAAAGGCAAAGGCAAACTCAATTTTTCTCTGTACCGAAATTTGAATATCAGCTCCGACTCAAATGCTTACTGATTTTCTCAAAATCACAGCGGAAAAATCACAAGAGAGAGCAATACTTGCATTGAATCAATTAAAATTATTGAATGGTTATAAAAAAATATATATGAAAAAGCATTCTGATATCATAAAACAGTTATAATATCATGATTAATATGCATAAAAATGATTCAGTAAATTAATAAACAATAAAGTGGAAAAGTTATGGAAAAATTGAGAACAATTCGAATAATAAAAACAATTAAAATACCGAAATCAATTGATCAACAGAGTTTCATAAAAATTTTCGAATTCCAAGGCAAATAACGATCAATTATAGTAAATGTATTAACATACAACATTTAAGCCGATGTCACATGCCACAAAATTTTTAAATAACCGTAAACACAACAAAGAGGAAATGTGAAATATTTCTGATAAAAAAGCACCTTAATTAAATTATGCAACAATCGCATTAACAGTTGCGACAAGCATTACTAAAGGATCAACTGTTATGTCTCCAGTTAAGACTGTAATTAGTGGACTGACGGGAACAGTTAAGGATAATAATATGGTTGACATAAACGGCTTACCAGCATAATTGGAGTGTAAGTTATGCATTCAATTAATTGTTGGCACTTTGTGGAATTCGAAGCACCGCAAACAGATAAATAAATAAATTACCTGATAATCGGAAGTTGTTAATGAGAATTTTGATTTTGTTTTTTAATTTTGTGTTTTAAACTTTATAAACAAAACAATAACTAATTTATAATATAAAAGTTTTAGCACACTTCTAACATTGGGCGCTACTAGGACATAATTCCAAACGATCAATTATGTGGGTATGAGAAACACAATCCGAATGTGGAACAAACAATACTCAGAAACACCATTTTAACTAATCTAAAAATTCCTTTAACTCATTAAACCATTAGATCTCTCTTGAATTGTCGTTTTGACATTTCTTCAGTTTTGATGGCATCAATGAAAAGGCTACGATGTAACTATATATATATATTATAATATATAACCATTTCCATATCCATAGCCAAAAATTCAATGTAATTTCTAAAGTAACAGATTTCTAAAATATACAAATAACAACAAGTAAGGAAGGGCTAAGTTCGGGTGTAACCGAACATTTTATACTCTCGCAATTTATTTATTTAACTTTATTTATATTATATAATACACATTTTGACCCACATATTCGTCATATATGTATATTGTATAAAGTCCATTGAAAGTTGGAAACCATAATATTAGGTTAGAAGTCCTGAGGTTCTCGTGTTCGATATATGGGGCCTTAAAAACCTATGGTCCGATTTCGGCGATTTTTAGAAATGGGCTGCCACACTATAAAGACAGTATTTGTGCAAAGTTTTGCACCGATATCTTCACTAGTGCTTACTTTATATATTGTAAAGTAAACGATTCAGTATATTGTATATCATCTATACTATCTGTCGAATAGACTCCGAAACTACTGAACCTATTTGAAAAATTCTTTCACCGTTGGAAAGCTATACTATCCCTGAGTGACATAGGCTATATTTAGTTAAAAAAAAAATAGGGTTCCTTACCAAAACTCCGATAATGTAAAAAAAATACCAAAAAACTTTCTTTAATCGCGAATGCTGCGAAAACGATTGAAGATATAACAAAGTGATGTACTACAATTTTCTAGAACATATCATTATCTACAAAAAACGTCGCGACATCATATCTCTTACTATTATAGTTTTGTCACTATACGCGATTTTATATAAAAAAATAATTAAAATATCACTACTTGGATAGACTCTTTATTTGTACCTTAGTATTAATCCTTATCAAAATAAATAATTTATTATTTAAAATCGCTTCAAAACCTTTATATAACTTTTTGAATTATTAGATTCCGACATTCCATTCAAAAGATATCACGAGTTAAAAATTTTGAAAAGCCACTCGGCGGCTAACTATGCGTTATAT
This sequence comes from Zeugodacus cucurbitae, assembly GCF_028554725.1. Lineage (NCBI taxonomy): Eukaryota > Metazoa > Arthropoda > Insecta > Diptera > Tephritidae > Zeugodacus > Zeugodacus cucurbitae. Next base: position 15,514,679 of record NC_071671.1, read on the forward strand.
GTAGTGTTGTAGGCGTCACTCGGGCACGGTGTTACGGGAGGGGCTTAAGATACTGAATGGTCCTGTGCGGAATTAAAAAATTGTCGCTTGATAATAATATAATATAAAAATGAATTGCTGTTCGTTTGTACCGCAAAAAAACGAGAACGGCCAAACCGATCTGGCTAATTTTAGTCTTGAAATATTCCTGGAAGGCCATAAAAAGATTAGAAAGTAAGTAAATATGGAAAAATTGCGAGGAAGATAATAATAACAGAATTTTATTCGAGTTGACAAGAAAAATATAAAAAGCAAAAACAAAAAAATAATATTTTGAAGGTTTACATTGTTGCTCTGTTAAAATATTTTTGTTATTGTTCAATTGTATAAGATTGTGTCGATAGCCCAAAACAATTTGTAACAAATAAGGAAAGGCTAAGTTCGGGTCCAACCGAACATTTTATACTCTCGCAATTTATTGATGTGTAAATAAAATTTTATTAAGATGACACACAATTTGACCTATATATTCGGCATAAAGTCCAACAGAAAGTCATCGTATATAGAATATGAGGGCTGTAATTCCAGAACCAATTTCACTCATTTTCACCACCAAGGTAGTAGGCAAACAAACGGCACATTCGGCACATACTCCTAAATTGCAAATGAACGAAACACCAGTCGGCAAAATCGTCAAAAATAGCGCTATAACGAAGATTTGCCAAATATTCAAGAAGTCGCTGGAGGTACTGCACAGGACTTTAAAAGATCTTGATTGTCGATAAACGTTTTTGGTGGAGCCAGAATTCTGTTAACAGGTGATTTACGCCAGACTCTTCCAATTATTCCTGGATCAACTGTTACTGACGGGCTAATCGCATGCCTAAAGTCATTTAATTTGTGGCGACACATAAACAATCGCCAATTAACAACTAACATATGAGTGTTTTTGCAACAATATCAAATTGCGAATGTAGAAGCAGTTGGCAGTTGACACCTCGATGGATTAACAGCATTTCCAACAGATTTCTGTCACTTCATGGACTTTAAAGAGAAGTTTTTCTGACATGAAACCTCAATATGATAACCATAAATGGCTGATTGAATGACCTATATTGGTGGTAAAAAAAAGATATCGATGATCTTAATGCGACAATTTAGAATCTCGGTCCAAGAGAGTTGACACAGCTACAAACCAGGATGACGGAGTCAATTATCCCAAACTATTTAAAATTGCCTGTACGATCACCACTCACTTTGCAAATAAAAGTAGTGTGAGTTGTCATCATGCTGCGTAACATAAATCGACCTCGAGTAATCAATATCGTCGCCGAAGCCAAGATTGGACCAAATTAATTTAATGTATACCTTAACCACAAAAACGTGTGGCCGGGTCTGCTAGTATTATATATATATTATATATTATATTCAGATATTGGTATATAGGAAATAGGCGTGGTTGTGAAGCGATTTGGCCAATTTTCACAAGATATTATTGGGAGGTAAGGGAACTATTACAAACCAAGTTTCATTGAAATCGGTCGAGTAGTTCCTGAGATATGGTTTTTGACCCATTAGTGGGCGACGCCACGCCCATTTTCCATTTTGTAAAAAAATCTGAGTGCAGCTTTCATCTGCCATTTCTTATGTGAAATTTAATGTTTCTGACGTTTTTCGTTATTGAGTTAACCCACTTTTAGTAATTTTCAACCTAACTTTTGTATGGGTGGTGGGCGTGGTTATGATCCGATTTCTTTAATTTTTGGACTGTATTAGGAAAAGGCTAAAAAAACGACTACAGAAAGTTTGGTTTATATAACTCTATTGGTTTGCGAGATATGTACAAAAAACTTAGTAGGGGGCGGGGCCACGCCCTCTTCCCCAAAAAAATTACATCCAAATATGCCCCTTCATAGTGCGATCCTTCTTACCAAATTTTATTTCCATAGCTTTATTTATGACTTAGTTATGGCACTTTATGTGTTTTCGGTTTTCGCCATTTTGTGGGCGTGGCAGTGGTCCGATTTTGCTCATTTTCGAAAACAACCTTCCTATGGTGCCAAGAAATAAGTGTGCCAAGTTTCATCAAGATATCTTAATTTTTACTCAAGTTACAGCTTGCACAGACGGGCGGACGGACGGACGGACAGACAGACATTCGGATTTGAACTCCACTCTTCACCCTGATCACTTTGATATATATAACCCTATATCTAACTCGTTTACTTTTGGGTGTTACAAACAATCGTTATGTGAACAAAACTATAATACTCTCTTTAGCAACATTTGTTGCGAGAGTATAAAAAATCGAAGAACGATATAGGGATGGAATTATATTTCACTTTAACCTTTCGCGAGTTGTTTCAAAAGTTTAGTTGTATGAACTTAAGTATTTTATTTGGGCTAATTAAAAATTACATATTTTGGAACTATTGATCGGAAAAAGTAAAAAAAAAGTAAGTGCTAACAAATGCTGCTACGCTTTTCAATATAATAAAAGTTAATTGATTTAAATATATATAAGTGGAAATAAGTACAGAAAGATTTCATGAAATTTCAATACTTCGCGGTAAAACCGATTGCATTAAAATATTGTCGCTTGTTGCTCCCTTATCAACACAATTCTTTACAAATTCTTTTATGCACACTTTGCTTTTGTTTTCAACAGTTTTCTGTTTTTACACGGTCAACGGGTAAATAAATATTTATAGATTATGGATCAACTGATGGCCATGTCGTTGCCATGTTTTGCTTAAAATTGCGATGAGCAACCCGTTGATGCTTTGCGGTGATGAACAGTCAACACATAATTAACATATTTTATTGTAATTATTGTTGGTATTGTTTTGTGCTGTGCGTGTCTTTCTGCTGCTGTCGGAACATTGATTACAGACGGTATTGATGAAGTGCGCTGCTATAAGGCAACAGCAATAAAACTAGGCTAAGCTGGGAGATATACATTCATAAAGACAAATATGTATATCTATAATATTTAACATTTACTCTGTTGGTGCTGATGAATAGCTTAATTCTGCGCACATCGTTAATTATGCATGTCTTCGGCAAGGATGTATGTATATGTGTTTCTAAAAGTGTGTGCGTGTCCCTAAATTAATATATTGAAATGATCAGTGACGAGTTGATATTTGGATGTCTTTCTCTCCATGCAACCGATAACTTTAATAAATTTTGAGATGTATTAAAAAATGGCTTAATGGGAGGGTTGGCATTACAGATGCGCGAAATCGGACTATTGCACTGCCCGCAAAATAGCATTAGACGAAAAAAAATTTATTTTCACATAGAATTGTTTGAAATAAAAATTTTGAGAAAATTCGTATTTTCAAAATTTAGCCTGACCAACACCTTTAATTCAAATTATAATAATATGTTCAACATTTCGAATATATCTATGAAATTTTCGGTGTTATCAAGCTTATCAATTTAAAAGCATTTGTTCCCTTTCATTAAAATACTCAAAAGCCAAATAGTATGGAATTTAAATAATTTCAATCTGTGTGCTTCATTGTAAAAAATAAAGCCAGGAACTTAAAATGACACCAAACGGTAGCTGAGACAATCTGCTATAAAAGAAAGTGTAATTTTTATTGAATTTTTTGGAATATTTGCATAATTTTTAAACATTTGAAAAAAATTCTGAAATTTTCATGTTTTTCATATTTTTTAACTAGCAAAGTAATTAAACATAGCCCCACGTCCACTAAAAATGTAAATAAACCAGATTTCACCAGACTCTCCCAAAAAATGAACAAGCTTAACCTTATAGAATCCCCTAACACTTAAATAAACTCGTCTCAAGTGATCCTTCAAAATGTAAACAAACCCCTCTCAAAGGTCATTGACCCATCCCAAAATGTAAACAAACCACGGCCAAAGTCCATAGACCTTAGCCAAAACGTAAACGAACCCCACCCAAAATGTAAACAAACCCCGACCAAAGGTGAATGACCCCGCCCAAAATGTAAGCAAACCCCGGCCAAAGGTGATTGACCTCGGCCAAAATGTAAACAAACCCCTGCCAAACTCGGTCATGGCAATTAAAAGCAGCAACGCGGCGAGACTAATACGCCACCATGCATTAATTAGCAGCGAAGTAAAGTGCATGTATCTATTTACAACAACAAGAGTGCAATTGTAAAAACAAATAACAACAATTAGTTGCTTCTAACGAACACTAGATTGCAAACATATAGACATATCCGTAAATATGCGGCATGTGGCATGTTGCAAGCAGTTTCCAGTTAGAATTTTCCTGCTATAGACATTAAGAGTAACTGGTTAAAAATAAAAAAGTGGGAAAATAGATATGAAAAGAAAACGAAGAGGATAAGAAAAATTTAAAAATTCTATAAGAAATGTTGCGAGACAACTTTAACAAATGTCTGCCGCGAAAGCGTTTCTTATAAATAAATGATTGTATATGAAATGCCAGATGGAAACTGGAAAATTCTCAGAAAAGAAAGGCACTGCTACAAATTCACTTGCAACACCTAAGTGGCAGCTTTCTTGATGCTGTCTGCTGTCGAATTGTTTTTGTTTCTAAAGTCACTGTTGACATTTGGTTTTTCGCGCTTCATAACCGAGGAAACTGCACACAGACATAACAGTTGCTCCTCACTTCTTTTGTACAACAAAAGCAAACAATGAGTTTAAGAAAGTAATTCAGCAACAACAATAAGCTGGCATCTATTGCAGGCAACAAACGAGAGACAGCAAACGGCGAATGGCAGTCAGCTAATGTGGCAAGTTTTAACAGCAACAGCTGTCAACGCGCTGCACTCAACTCAAAACTCAAAACACCACAACAACAATTCAAACCGATTTGGCCAAAAGCGGCATCCTACGAAATTGGCGAATCGATGGAGGTGCTCATACTACGTAGACTGACGACTCATTCATAGTTACTTGCCACACTTGTTGAAGTGTTAGGAGAAAATCACACCAGACGCAGCATAATTACAAATATGTACGAGCATAAAGATAAATGATGGAAGAGATGAAGCGGATGCTTATATAGTCGCATACATATAATGATAGATATATTGTGGTGGCTTTGTGCACGCGTGAAGTTTAAACGAGTATTGTAGAAATTGATTTCAAAGAAATTGGCGAAATTCATAGCCACGGCATGCTTTTCTCATTTCTTATAAAAGTATTTTCTCTCTTTGCCAACGGTCACTTTTGCTTGCGGAATCTTCGTGTACTTTGAGCCGAAAGTCAAAGAGCGTGCAATACCAGACCACTTTTGATACAAGTAATGAAATATTCCAATATTTGTTTTATGGTTACCCTGTAGCAAAATAGTTGAGAAAGTCTTCTTCATGAGACGAATTAAGGATTTCCAATAGATTTAATGGGAAGATTTCATGACGTGAGGGTCGTGGACTTCAAATAAGGCTTTTCCCATTTCATAGTATTTTCGTAGTGAATGGAGAATGAGGAATTCTCAAATAAGAACTTCATTTTCTTTATTTAAGCTTTAGGTAAGGTCTCGAGATGAACTCCACCACAGAGACACATAATAATCAGAGAATTCCTGTGGGACAATTAAAGCATCGGTTCTTTGTCATGATAAAAACCTCTAGGTATGGGCCAAAATACCCTCATGCATACCACAAACGTGTTCTGAGGCTCCTACTATTGATTCCACGCAAATCCGCTCGGTGCGCGGATGTTATAACACCAGTCTAACTGAAGCTGGGCGTTAAGAAGGAAGTCAACACTTCCTTGCCATCTTCATCTAAACAATTTTGGGTTCCATCAAAATTTTTACTTTAGGAGCAAGTGGCGACACGCTTACTTTATCTAAAAAATTTTGGGGTCCGTCAAAACTTTTAGTCTAAACACATTTAAATTTTGATTTTCATAAGAACTTATATTACTCCAAGACAGTTCTTGGATCATTTGTGGGACAATTATTTCTTTGAATTAATGTAATATTTCAATGATCTAAAACAAACCAGTCTGGGGATGAATACACATGGCTTGTATTTCACTGTGTGGTAAACACATAAAAACTTCCAACTACCACAATATATGGCCACTTGGGTGATTATCGACACTAACACGCATACTAACTCCAAAAAATGTAAAAAAAAGAAAAGCAAATGTCTGTATGAGTGCAGACATCGAAATCGACGTGTAGGAAATTAAGTGAAATTAGTAGATAACCACTAGCGCCAAGCTGTCAGTTGCTAAAAGCTAGCAAATAATCATAAAATGTGTCGACCGTGAAATTTTTAATAATAGCATGGTGCATAACACACTTGCCACAGTGCATATTTTCAATACATTCATATATGTACATGTGTACATACACGTAAACTTATTCGTATGTGGCGCAGCGTACAATTACGGCAATAAATGCTTCAGCGCATCTCCTAAGAAACTGATGAAGGAAAATTAAAAGAAGAGTTGCGAAAGCGAAATGTGCACATCCATCATGAGAGCACGGTTGGCATGGTTAATTTTAGTGGGTGAATCCGATTTGTATTAGGAAATGAGAATTGCGAATAAGATTTATGCAATAATTGGAACAAATCTATGTTCAGATTAGAGTGCAAATATAGAAATTAAACAAATTACAATCAATTCAATCGATACATTTTTCCAGCAAGAATTTGTAAGCGTTTATGAAACTCTTAATTTACATTTCACTTTATTTTAGTTAAATTTTTAAAAAGATGGCAACACTTCTCAAAATCTCTCTATGAGAATTTTTTTTAATTTGGATACCCAACTTGTAGTATTTTACCGTTGCTTGTCATACTAGTTGAGCAAGTTGAAATGAATACAAATTTAACATTGAATTAGGTAGTTTTACTTGCTTGCAGCGAAGACTAAAATGATTAAGTGCTCGACTCACATGTCGATGGCAAGTCAATGGCGTCTTCAATTGCAATATTCCCTGGAATAGCGCAAACAACTCCAGCTGGACACAGCGCCTGTCTGCCTGCCTTGTTTGGTCGCAATAAAAAGCCGTTAACACTATCAATGCTTTGCTAGCGGTCAACATAACGGTATCGCTGGAAATAATTACGACGACTGAAAGCGACTGGCTTCAAATGCGATGTGCAATATATATATGATATATATGTATTCATACTTTTATTTATATGTGAATGGATGTAAGTGTAGTAAGTTTATAGAAATGTATTCACTTGGATAACAAACTGTTTAATTGTTTTAATGAATGGGTTAAGGTGAAATTTTGTGGGACAATTTTTTCAACGGAAAATAATTAACTTTATAAATGCAAGTTCCCACTTTCACTTTGCAAAGAAATATTCAAAATACAAGCAAAATCTATCTGTCCACCAAATCAAGAACACCACAGAATCTTAATCTTTTGGTAATGTTCTTCGTAACCGCTTTCCGCGATATCCTGTCTCTCACATCGGTACTATCATGTATGCTATGGATACATGTATATTTGTATGTGTTTGTGCATGCGAGTATTGCGGCACATTAGCAGCGGAAATTGCGATGATGTTGATGATGACGACGTTGATAGCCAAAAACGCCATATGCACAAACAGCGGCAATAATAAACGTATGTGTGGATATATGTACCAAATGTATGTATGAGTATCACCTAGCTGTAATGTTAACATCAATCTCGGCTCAGAAACTGCCATCATTTACAGCAACATTTGTGCTCTGATTGATGATGCAGCAAATTACCGGTGATTAAATTTCTCTTTGTGGGGTAATTATGGTAAATGGTAAAATAGTTTTCAAACTTGTGAGTTCTGTTCAAAGCTAAATGAGAAATCTCTAGATCTCTTGCATTGCGGATTCACGAAGAAATTAATCACTCTCTATTATTTGCTGTTCCACATAAAAGTCAATATCGAAAGTGTATATGTGAAATCAACGCGGTTGTAGCCTTAAGTCAAATATACGGTCTGATGAGCTTAAAAGCTCTTCTCTTTTATATTTTTACCATCATTTTTTGCTATTCGACAGTCCTGACCTTAGAACAATTTGGACACATCAGTCCCTACTCGACTTATGTCAATTCTTTCGTACTTCGGTATTCGAATTTTTTAATTTCCTAAAAATATACATTTCAACAGACTACCGTGTCATATGTCATAAAATTTATAATGTTATTTTAATCAATTTCTTACAGATTTTTCAAGGATAGATGTTAAACTCTTCTAAAACCCATTTAAAATTTTTGTTCTTCTAAAGACTTTACCCCAAAATATAAGCCCACAATTCGAAGCATTATTTCCTATTTATATTCATTTAATTGGCCACCTAATAATAAGTGTAAACAAACATATGCACAGAATTACCTCGTGACGACAAAGTTTGTTCTACCAATTTGCTCTGTATTATCGCTTGCTAACCAGCAGAAGGAAGACGCTTTCCAATGAAAATAAGCACACTGAGTGCTCCATCCGACATTCCTTTGTGGCGGCATAGTTTTTCTCAATGAACTTTCGCTGAAGCACAGCCACATTTGCGAGCCTCAACAACTCACTGTGAGCTAAGAGGGTTAAGTGGATAATCTTACAACGCCAAGCAAAGTAGAGTGGAAAAAAAAATATATACATATACATATGTATGTAGAATATAAATATCAACTATATAGAAGCCACTATCAAAGTAAATGCAAAGGAATCAAAGTAAATGGCACGAAATGATGCCAAACGTCAAAAATAAGAATGCAGATTTGAAAATACATACACATGTGTACATACTTATAGGTAACATATGTGTACACACTTTTATTGTGAGAGTATGTTTGCAATAACAACACATACAGTAGCATACATACTCACATTAATAGCCGCTTGATACGACCTCAAGTATTATCATTAACGTAAGCGCTTGTAAGCACGCACACAAAGAGGACGCAAATAAAAATTAAAAATCGCTTTGGATTTGTTATAGGCAAAAACGTCGTTGTGGACCAGTTCACAGAAGAGAAGTAGACAGAGAAGCATGTGAGAGAGATACAATCAGAATAAAGGATATAAAAGAAGCGATGCGCTTAACCTAATAAGAGCGGTACTATGCGCAAATATTTAAAGCGTGCCACATGCACCATGTTGCAAGTACTATGTAGCACTAGTAGTGGTCGTAATGTAAACGTTATTCCAGCATATAGCTGTAAGCGTTAAACAATGCGAAAGAGCAATTAAACGCACAAACATAGAATGTTCCGCTTATAAGCTTACATGAAGTATATGTGCATAGAAGTGAAGATATACCCGCCGATACACAGAAATAAAAGTTTTAAAACAGTGTCTAGTGGTCCATAAGTAACTAGTTACTAGGGAATTTTTTACAAACGCTAGTCTTCTAACGAATGCTCTGCTTTGAAAATGCCAGAAATACAGTATTTAGTCTGTTGCTAGTTCCGTTTCACCAATACAAAACATGAAATTCACATACCACTCTGCAGATAAAAATATGAGTACAACATAAACACAGAAACTTACATGTTTTCAAAAAGTTTGTACTGCTCCTAAAGTAAGTAGTTCTAGTTTCTAATTTTCACCAAAGTTATTTAAAACAAAAAATTATTAAGCCGTCTATCATAAAATTCCTCAACTCCGAAAGTTACTAGATTGTAACATGGTTTGTTAAAAAAGCGATAAGTGATTTTGGAAACAATTTAATGTAGTATTTTAATTCTATAAATATAACATGTGTAAAATTCCAAATTACTACACTATTTTTTTTAGTATTCCGAAAGATGTTCTAATAAAATTTCGAAGTGTAAAGTAAAAGTAACTAGTAAGACCCTTGTTGATATGATATAATTCAATAGTATACAAATCAGTTTTTACTAATTCACTTCTTTTTTTTTATATGTACAAATACATAGTTATTGTACTATATGTAGCATATGTTATGTAGCTCAGCAAAATTATTTTTATTTTATACATTATTTCTCGCATTGTTAGCGATTACATGGTTAAGCGAAATTTCATCGCATTAAAAATGTTTAGTGACTTTATGACAACAAGGTGCATATAAAAGTTGGCATGCGCAAGTAGCAACAACAAAAATGAGCGACCAATGCACTCGCAAGCGTAGTAATATTACATTGATTGTGATTGAAGGACTTGTATTAGAAATAGAGGAATTTAGTTTCATGTAAAGTACTTTAAACAGATTTGAAAATATACAAAGTGAATGAAATTTGTATAAGGAAACTTATAATTTCACAAGGTATGAGAGAAAATTAATACTTATTATATTTAAATTAAACTTATAGTTGGCACCAGCACTTTAATAAATTAATGTCTTCATAATTCGCAAAAGTTTTTCTTACCTGTAAATAAATAAATTGTAGAAATGGATTAGAAATATTGTATATAATAGGGAGAATAATAAAAAATAGCGAATACATTTTTCAGGATATGAAAAATAGCTAGGACCAAAGCATATTTTAATTTAAAGCATACTAAAGCATACATGTTTACTTTAAAGCATATTTTAATAAAAAATGTCGTTTAATAAATTTTGTTAATTACAAAAAATAGCAATTGTGCACTTATTTCAAGTATTTTTAGAAATTTTAAATATTAATAAATTATATATTATTTCTTCCACTCGTTATTCTTATTTCGGTGTTCCGTACTCCTACCAATATTTTACTTATAAATTTCAAACAAGCGACAGTACTCTTCAAAAACTGTTCAGGTGTTGTAGTTAGATCATTTGCGCGACAAGCACCCCGACACATTTCCACTAGACTGGGTATGTGAGCTCGCAGCTCCAAATCAGAGTTTAATGACCCGAAATGTGCAATTTTCGACTTACTTTGCCAAAAAGAGTCTATTTTTCCAGCGCTAAACGTGACTCGTGCACAGCACTACACTTTTCAAAGCATTTGTGTTTTCGTTTTTTACTCTGCTTCGCTGTTTGTGGTGACGAATTCGATTGCATTAACCAGAAAAATTTATTTTTCCGGTTATTGGGTTTTCCCAACGCTCCAAAAAGCACTTTGCGCGTTTCTTTTACTTTGTGGTTATTTTAGTTCGCATTAGGTGCTGGTGGTGGGAAGTGGCGGACTTTACTTAAGCACCGGTTTGAATAAGCAACTTTAAAATTTTCGAAATTGTTTAAAATTTGAATGTTTAATTTTGGATAGAAGAACGATGCTAATATACATAAACTAGTCGAGTTGTTTCACTATTTTTCCAAGTATATTCTGAGAAGTATTTTTTCACGGAAAATGTGAATTTAGCATATCATTCTTAACTTCTTAGAATTTTTGAGTGTATGCAATGGCCGCTTCCGTCCGAATCCCATATAACCTTAACTCTTGTTTCATTTTAACAAATTTCCCCATACAATGTATTTATAAAGGGTGATTTTTTAAGAGCTTGATAACTTTTTTAAAAAAAAAAACGCATAAAATTTGCAAAATCTCATCGGTTCTTTATTTGAAACGTTAGATTGGTTCATGACATTTACTTTTTGAAGATAATTTTATTTAAATGTTGACCGCGGCTGCGTCTTAGGTGGTCCATTCGGAAAGTCCAATTTTGGGCAACTTTTTCGAGCATTTCGGCCGGAATAGCCCGAATTTCTTCGGAAATGTTGTCTTCCAAAGCTGGAATAGTTGCTGGCTTATTTCTGTAGACTTTAGACTTGACGTAGCCCCACAAAAAATAGTCTAAAGGCGTTAAATCGCATGATCTTGGTGGCCAACTTACGGGTCCATTTCTTGAGATGAATTGTTCTCCGAAGTTTTCCCTCAAAATGGCCATAGAATCGCGAGCTGTGTGGCATGTAGCGCCATCTTGTTGAAACCACATGTCAACCAAGTTCAGTTCTTCCATTTTTGGCAACAAAAAGTTTGTTAGCATCGAACGATAGCGATCGCCATTCACCGTAACGTTGCGTCCAACAGCATCTTTGAAAAAATACGGTCCAATGATTCCACCAGCGTACAAACCACACCAAACAGTGCATTTTTCGGGATGCATGGGCAGTTCTTGAACGGCTTCTGGTTGCTCTTCACCCCAAATGCGGCAATTTTGCTTATTTACGTAGCCATTCAACCAGAAATGAGCCTCATCGCTGAACAAAATTTGTCGATAAAAAAGCGGATTTTCTGCCAACTTTTCTAGGGCCCATTCACTGAAAATTCGACGTTGTGGCAGATCGTTCGGCTTCAGTTCTTGCACGAGCTGTATTTTATACGGTTTTACACCAAGATCTTTGCGTAAAATCTTCCATGTGGTCGAATAACACAAACCCAATTGCTGCGAACGGCGACGAATCGACATTTCACGGTCTTCAGCCACACTCTCAGAAACAGACGCAATATTCTCTTCTGTACGCACTGTACGCATTCGTGTGGTTGGTTTAATGTCCAATAAAGTAAACTGAGTGCGAAACTTGGTCACAATCGCATTAATTGTTTGCTCACTTGGTCGATTATGTAGACCATAAATCGGACGTAAAGCGCGAAACACATTTCGAACCGAACACTGATTTTGGTAATAAAATTCAATGATTTGCAAGCGTTGCTCGTTAGTAAGTCTATTCATGATGAAATGTCAAAGCATACTGAGCATCTTTCTCTTTGACACCATGTCAAATCCCACGTGATCTGTCAAATACTAATGCATGAAAATCCTAACCTCAAAAAAATCACCCGTTACTTTCCGTGTGTCATTCAATTTGCTCCCTCTCTCGTCAGGACTACAGTCTAAAATCATACTATCAGGCATCACAAATAATAATCACTTTAAGGAGCATTAGGCCAAATTTATTAAAAACAAGTAAGGAAAGGCTAAGTTCGGGTGGAACCGAACATTTTATGCTCTCGCAATTTATTGAAGAAATTTTATCAAGATAACATACAAATTAACCCATAAATTCGGCATAAAGTTTAATAGAATAACGAAAATATAATATAATATATACTATATGAGGGCTGAGGTAATTCTAATATTAACCAATACATATATGCGGAATAAAGCCCACCGTATTTTTGAAAAACCAATAATTAGATATATGGAGATGTTATGACCCAATTTTAATATTTTTTTTAACAGAACACTATATTTCCTATGAATTACATTAAATTATCTGAGAGATTTACCCAAATTTTCGGTTAAAATTTACCCTTAGACGCTGAGTTCAACATGTTCGATATCTGGGGCCTTGAAAAGTTATAGTCCGTTATCGACAATTTTTTCACAAGTGAAGCCAGATGATATGCACTATTTGTGTGAAGTTTTATTCCGCTATCTTCATTGGTTCCTTATGCTTACATTATAAAGTGAAGCAATAAGATGGATTTAAAAATTGTGTTATAAGGAAAGTAGTAGTGCTTGTGAAGCGATTTCGCCCATTTTTTGTCCGTGTTATCAGGGTGTCAAGAAAATATTATATTATATTTCATTCGAATCGGTCGAGTAGTTCCTGAGATATGGTTTTTGACCCATAAGTGGGCGATGTCACGCCCATTTTCCATTTTGTAAAAAAATCTGAGTACAGCTCCCTTCTGCTATTTCTTCTTCAAAATTTAGTGTTTCACTCGTTAGTGAGTTAACCCACTTTTAGTAATTTTCAACCAAACCTTTGTATGGGAGGTGGGCGTGGTTATTATCCGATTTCAACTATTTTCATGGTGTGTGGTGGGGTACGTAAGAGAACCGACTGCAGAAAGTTTGGTTTATATAGCTTTATTGGTTTGCGAGTTATATACAAATAACCGATTTGTGGGTGGGGCCACGCCCACTTCCCCAAAAAAATTACATCCAAATATGCCCCCTCCTAGTGCGATCCTTTATTCCAAATTTTACTTTTATAACTTCATTTATGGCTTAGTTATGACACTTTAAGTGTTTTTGGTTTTCGCCATTTTGTGGGCGTGGCAATGGTCCGATTCCGCCCTTTTCCGAACTTGATCTTTTTCTGGTGCAAAGAAATATTTGTGCCAAGTTTCGTCAAGATATCTTAATTTTTACTCAAGTCACAGCTTGCACAGGCGGACAGACGGACAGACGGATGGACGGACAGACATCCGGATTTCAAATCTACTCGTCACCCTGATCACTTTGGTATATATGACTCTATATCTAACTCTTTTAGTTTTAGGTGTTACAAACAACCGTTATGTGAACAAAACTATAATACTCTCGTAGCAACTTTTGTTGCGAGAGTATAAAAATTATTGTCATATTAAATTCACGTCAAAAAGTTCTTTCACATCACCTGTGAACCGCATATACAAAACTCTCAACGTAATTTTTCCTTAAGCCACATTACTTTACCCATGAGAAAATATGTCATCACTGAAAAGTTTTTTCACACTTAAACGAGAGCACTTACCCACACATACATTACATAAAATATTTTTTCATTACAGACACGTGACAATCAACAGAATGTCGCTCACGTTCTTCCACTACTTTCATTTCCTATTTGCACGTCACATGTTCTTAACTCAATCCACACATTAATAAGCTCACGGCGGAGATGTGAAACAATTTAAATTAAAACAAAAAGTTTATTATAATTATATAATGTGTTACATGACAGCACCAGCTGGGAGTTCAGAACATACTACATTTTAGAACAACATCAATAAAGAACACGAGCACGCTGTGTGTGGGAGGAAATCATAGTATACCAGAGGGACGTGTTGGTTTAGTAGGTTGCGTATACGCCGTGTAGCCTGTAGGTGTAGGGTAAATTGGCTGCAATTTATTGTTGGAGTTTGCAAATTATTGCAGAATTTCATAATAATTTTAGTTTGAAACCATGCTTTTTGTTCAAATTTTATTATACTCAGCACTTACACACTTAATCGGGTGCTTGGCACATTAAAATTATAAGCTGGTATCAGCGGTTGAATGACCCAGTAGTCAGAATATAAAGTAATATATAGAGTATTAGTAAAGTAAAGTAGTAATTTTATTATTTTAATTCCGACGAATAGTTCACCATTCACTAGTGAAATATTAGTTGCTTTGTAACTAGTACGAATTAAATAAATTTTAACTATTTTAAAAATTTAGAGCATGATATGTTTGTGAATATATTTCTTTATGTGGATGTAGTTCTACAGCCACAAACTCCCTTTTAAACACTTTTGAGCGCATATTTAATGATTGGCGGTGTATTATTCTTATATAAACCCACGGCTAGCGGCCAGTTCGATTGTTAGTTCAGACATTTCACAGCTGTGGCTGCTTTGCTATGACTGGCCTACAAAAACGAATGCGCCTGTTCAAATTTCCTTTAACGGTTTTCGCATACCTAAATACATACAAAACGTATAGTGCCTTTATCGCTTCAGTGGTGTCTGCTTGGCACGTGAATATGCGGCAAGGTAGGTCGAAAACCTCAACGAAAGAGTTGCGCATACAGCCTTTTAGTGAAATTCCAAAGCGTCTGAGTGGCCAGAATATTTGTATGTTTGTTGTTCTTTTTGTATGACCGACGAGCTTAAAGCTCCTAACTCCACACACGCACCAACCCTCCACCTCACCACCTCTGTATGCAAATGAGCCATTGATTTTCACCTGAACGGCGCTTGTGTTTACTCAGAAACTCGAGAAAGCTCTCATAAATGTATGTCCTTAAATTACTATGTAAATAGTGTTGTTTATGAAGACCACCCGCAAAACCTACTACTTTTTGTGGTAAAGCCTTTAATTAAATGGAAATCGTTAATCACTCATAGAAACAATAATAAACTCAGAGATCAGGCCAACAGATAAGAGACATAGTAGCGGAATATTTTCCAGTTTCTTTATTTATTTATATCCTTGAATACGTGGCCACAGTGGAACATAAATAGATATTAAATAAATAAAGTTAATAAAAAACAAATTTTAACTAAATTTTATTCAGATTTTCCCTTCAGTTTCCTAGGTAACTAAAATATAGTATATAACAAAGTTGTGCCCGCGTATAAAAACACATATTTTTGCGTCTCGTTGTCGCATGTTTGTCCATCTGCCACGCCCATTGAAGTCCGCAAACAAGCTGTCAGCTGTATGCCAAGAGCCTAGCATTTGACCCTAACACATGACATTTGGAAAGGCTTCTATGTATGTATGTACATATGCACACTCCTAGTGTTCCATAAGTCTGTGGCCTTCCCGCAATTTGGTTTGTTAGCATTTACTATTTACTATATTATTTACTATACCACTATGTTGAGGAGTTAGAGTTGATCCCTTCCATTGTCACCAGTGTGTGTATGCGGCTGTGGTAAGCCAAAACGAAACACATGTGACATACATAGATATTAAATTCACACCCTGTAAAATCTAGAATAATGCAGAGACTGCACCTACTCCTTTGGCTATCGCTATGTAAACAGTTGTTTGACATGCTAAAATGAAAAATCGATTGACACAAAATTAGAGCAGAGAATATTACTAGAAGAATGCCATTTAGTAGTAGTTTGAATGGTTTGAATAAGAATACTAACAAATACATATACGGTCATGTCGAACATATCAGATAGACCCGGAAAAATACGTGTAACTGGTAAGGCTGTATGAATTATAATATTCTCTTATTCAAGCGCATATTGGACTCTCACTGCCCCAGTTATGACATCGGAGATGAATTCTTAAAATCGATGAAAACATTGTCTATCTTCCATTAAGGTTGCTATCTTCCATATGAGTGCAGTTTTAGTCGCAAATTGATCCGTCTTAATAATAAAATTCATATATTCCAGTATTTAGTAAAATAAAATATTTTCTTCCAGAAGAGGAAGAATGCATCACTGGTTGAGAAGTAATTTTTTAGATATTAATAATGAGAAAACATTGGGAGATATATATTATTAGCCGTATAGAATAAAACTTGTATTTCATTCAAGAATGCGCTGATTTATTCGACTCATACCATTTTATATTAATTTAAACACTTCAGTGTGAATTTCATGCTCTAAATAATTATAATCAACTGAGAACTGCTACTATTTATTCAATGCAAAGTAATTTTACGCTTATCAAAGACGCTAAATAAGGTCGGTTCTATAAATATTAATATAGCGAAATGAATGGTGCCTTCTCTATAAATGGTATATATATTGTAAATATGTACGAAAATAAAGGGACCTGTTCTAGATGTTGAAAATTCCTAGAGGAATAGTAGTCAAACCAGATGTCAAAGCACGCACATGAATGCACTCCTTTCGACTACATTCTGTTGATGTTCCAATTCAAGAAAATGTATAGAACTCCAAAAAGCACACCCTTTATATTAAGAAACCAGTATAATATGCTATTTTAGATGTTATTTGATTGTGATTTATTGTTGTACAATAAAACCGATTTGCTTAAAATAATCGACGCACAATGATTTACAATCGATGACCATGACATAAGCAGCAGCAGAAGCAAATAAATAAACGGATACGAGTTGGAATGCTAAGCTGACTGGCAGCAAGAATAACTCTTATGATAATTATCTACCGGGACGTTGTACGCATTCTTATGTATTTATATTTATTGTACGGTAGTAAGTATTTTATTGCCAAATGGTCAATGCGCATACATCCATGTTATATTTGTTATTGCTTTATTGCTGGCAGTCGCTGGTGAAACATTTTATTTATTCGGTATATTTGATTTGTGGCCGTTGCGCTCATCAGATGAGCACACATTACAGCGGTAAAAGATGGGTTAGTTCATTAATTAAACGATTTATGCGACAAATCACAAACGGGTTTGAACTAGAGTTATAGTGGGAATAAACCCGGAAGGCATTTCTATCCAAGTGCGTATCTACTATACATTTATGTGGGTTCAGCCCCAGATGTTGTAAAAATATTACATAGTTTGCGTCTAGTGATTATTATTCCTCAAAAAATTCTTTTGTGGATATTTCTACAGAGACGAAGTTCGTTGTAGGTTGTTCGATTTCAATGATAATACTTTTCAGATGCTTTAAAAAATGTGTAATAAAATAAATACTATTAAATGTAAATTATATTTTCCTTTTCTTAAATTAAGCAAATAAATAAACGGATACGATATAATTCTGCACAGAATTATAGACATTTAGGTTTAAACCAATAACGGTAATTATTATTTTTAATAGCCATTATCTACCTGTGCAATTAAATGGTTTAACCTGCGTTCACTACTTAACTAGTGTTTATTTTTAAATATTTAAATTAATTGTTCTTTCACTGTACTTTTCATTCATTTCGGTCCATAAAATAAGTTTTATCTTTGCTTACATATTTCCTCTAAGCATAAAACAGTGCGTTCATTTGCAATCAAATGAATAAAAGCACTTCGTTCATTATCTGAAATTGAAACAAAATAATGGAAAATCACGAGCAAGAAAATATTTTTTTTTTTTTTCAACATTCTCAATATCAATTTAATCTCCATTTATTCAATCTCTGACGACTTTCATTAAAACAGTTAAAAATGATTTTTTACATACGTACATATTATAAATAATAATAAAGTAAATAATAAATGATGACATACACATCATACAAATAATAATAAATAGGTGTACTGACTGTTAAGAAAGAAGAATGGCATGTAATTTTGAAAATATATGAAAACGATATTTAATATATTAAAAATTCTTTCAATTTTAATTTCAAGATCGACTTAGAGATCGGCGGCACAGCCATCATCAGTTTTACTTTGATCCTATTCGTATCACTTTATTCATTTAGCTATACTATTGGTGTTTTTTTGGTGGTATGGCTCATTTTGGTTTAACTTGACTGAATTATTGGCTCATGAGACAATTGAGTACTTCAACGATACGTATGAAGAGAAACTTACTCATTTTTCATGCTCTCGCTTTGTGTGCTGTGCGTAAATGTATTTAGTGGATCTTTGTGTTTGATGATTTTTGACTTATATCCACTAATACTATTTTTTGTGTTACTCAACCAATGACTCAAAAAAGGGAATAATTGCAGTTCTCTGACCTGAACTAAAGAAACTAAGCTCAGGCTTTAAAAGACCTTCATAGCTACCATTGCATTACCATCATTTCATCTTTTTCTTTTACTCAAAAGTGAATTGTCGCAACAACTTCCCAACTACAGTTTTGCATCGCTTCTGTCGTTTGGCATCGTCGAGTCTCTTTGTTTCCATGCCTTTGCATTTTTATCCATCATTTGCATTGTAACGTGTTTCCAAAAACTTTTTATGTCCATATACATATATTTTGACTTCTTCTCATCATGGCCGCGTTCACGCCGATTTTGTTTTTGGTTTTATTATTATTCTCTTGCTTTTTAAGCTTAACAGCATCTCACAGTAAAACAAATTGATGAATTTGTAAACACTCTGTAGTAAGAAATTGCAGAAATATAATTTTTAAAGTGAAGTTTATATTTTGGTAATCGAAAATTAATTATAATATAAATTTATGAAATATTGTCCAGCCTTATGATGTTAAAAAAGTACTGAGGGGTGGTAACCCTATAGGAAATTCATTTAATGCTTTTTACTATGATAGCTCGCTAGCTGTCGGGAATCTGTACTGAAAATGAGCAACACGTCTTAGTGGAACGAAAATAAATCCAACAATAATAACAAGAGTATTGAAAAGAAGCTTTATTTGAGTCCCCTTTCGCCCTTTACATTTAATTATTTTTTGATTTTTATGCTTAAAAAATTTACAAATTTTTTAAAATTGTGGCTCTAAGATTTTTCAGTTATCTCTACGGATCTAAAGATTAATTATCGAAGCAGCCTATCAGATTATGTGCTCCGCAGGGTATGCTGTAAAAATTTCCATATGTATCTGTATAAGAAACACTTTAACTTATGACGATTTTTAAATGTTATAAGTGGCTGTCAGACCACAGCACGAAATGGAGCTTTACTTAAGTACCCAAATTGTTGCATGCTTCAACGAGCAAATTAGCATGTAAAAAGGATGTAAAGAATTAGCATGTAAATAAGCACAAGGATGAGTCTGGTTGAGCCACATGAATTTGTGTGTGACGGACAACAAAGTTGACAAAACGTAAGATGAAAATGTTGCAGGCAATATTTTTAGAGATAACTTACAAAAAAATGAGAGAAATACTTCTTATAATTCACCGGCATGAGCAAAGAATTTAAATATTTCAGAGAGAGCTTGAAAACTGCTGTAAGAGAACTAGAGAGAGACCAATTTTCGCGCCAATGTCCTTTATCGATTTTTAACAGCGATACAGTTGGAGTCAGCAAATTCAGTCGGCCATTGATTATAGGCAGAAATGAAGTAAACATAACATAACTGAGGAATAAAAAAGTGAGAGCTTGGAGAGTGGACATAGAAGCCAAACATGCCAATAAGTAACAGCAGCCACATTCAGTTGATGACAGTTTACAGCGCTGCATTAAAAATGCAACAAAAACAAATATTTAAGAGTCCTATTACAGTTATTATTATGAATGAGAGACCAAAAGAAATTGCTCTGACAGATAAACCAGCATAAAATGTAGCATCAGCTGTTCAAGCGCTATGTAAGGTGTCAACAGAATGGCTTACATATAAACATAACTTTAATGTAAACAACGGCAAGAACACTACTGGTTTTCCGGTGCCGGGAAGCAGAAAGGAATGAGGAGAAGAAACATGTACTTCACAGGGGTGGTATGTATCACGCTGAAGATAAAAATGATAAACATACCAAACACGGAAACTCCACGACAATTCCGTTGTCAATTTTCTTTTTTATTTTTCTCTTTTTTTCATTTTTCTCACTTTTTTTCTTTGAACTTTTTTAAAACAACTTGCAACTGTCTGTGTGCTCACATTTCACACATTCTTTAACCTTAATATTTAATTTTTATAATTTTTTCTGACATGTACCATCAACATTTCTACTGATAAACGATTTAATTTTAATTGAACAATTATTCTACCTAAATCGAGTTATAAACAGTCAAAGAACAGTCATATTGTTTGCGGTTGATTTCATAATCAGTTCCGATTCATTCCTACCACAGCGGATGGCCAAGAAATTTAGATTACCATATTAGATGACAATAGACTTTTATTTATATTCACACACACATACTTTATTCAGCGTTTTGTTTTGAACCGCTTTTCCGCCAGCCGCTTTGCATGTTTTCTCCCACAAATTCGCGTCGCACGCAATCTTAGCTGAATGTGCAAATGTGCTATGCTTTATGAAAATTATTTGGTTAATTTCTTTTTTTTCACTTTTCGCTTATCACTCGCCAAACACTATATACTCGCACTATGCTCTTCAATGGCCAATGCGATATCAACAATAAAATTCAAAATTTGTTATGCAAATTACGTAAGAAGGAGTGATTTTTTGTTAACACTAACTATGTATTCCCAGTTCATTAGCACGACACGCACGAAAAAATTAACAAAAAAATTACAGAAAATAAAAACAAAATATGAAATCCTAAATTTTTTCATAACCCGAAAAAGCTTTTTTTTGCGTTCTTTCAGCACTATGGTTTACCATTTATTTATTTATTTTTACACATCTTCCAGCTTTCCGATATAATTCTGTTGCAACGCGATAACAGGACGACAATCACCATTGTATTTTGAGCAACGAACGAACGCGGATAACGGCGAAATGGAGACTGACTGCATGCGCGCCCCCAAAGGTAAGCTAAGTCAAGCAAAGGCAGCAGCAGCAGTGCAAAATTTATTTGAAAAAGCACAGCAAGCAGCGCTCGTTTGGCAAACACAGTGTCGGTGGAGACACTTGCTGTGGCGGCTGACGTCGACGTTCACGGCTGCGGAGACGCAACAGTGACTGTTAACGCGCAGCCCATAGACGATTAGACTCCTGTTGTTTGCCATTATGCGGTTCGGTAGGATCAGTCGCTCGGTTGGGTTGAGGGTTGGGGCGGAACATGTTCCTTTGCTAAGAAGCAACATTTTGTTGGGTGAGCCCAGTGTTTATGTGAGTGATTTCAGAGCACTATATTATTCATTAATTTTTGAACCATATTGGTAATGAATGATGCATTAAGTCGGCCGCAAATGCTACATTTCATAGAATTTATTGACTAAAATACTAATATTCTAAAAGTTCCGAGTGTTAAAGTCGACCGATTCTTTGAATATTAAAATATTTCTAACCTCATGATGAAATAATGGAACGAGAAGCTGGAGAGCTAATTTCATTAAAGTAGTATTGCTAATGTGATCAAACTAAAATCACTGAAATGCTAGTGCGATCGCAATTCACAGAATTCAACGCTATTTTCAAAACGAGAGCGTAGTTGCTATTATGAAATATCGTCCCTAGTAGATACAGTACGTTATACGTACATATGTATGTCCGCCTCTAGAAAGTTGAAATAGTTCGAATATAATTTTACGTATTCTACAATTGCATATAATGGAATACTTAACGAAATATCAACAGCAATTCCACCTGCAATGTGTACGCATGCGCTGAAATAAGTTTAAATTGTGATTTTATGATAATGTGTGTACTTTGGTGGTCTTATTACATTTGTGTATTGCTCCCATTTCGGCTACCAACAGCATTGTTCTGTTGCAACAGTCCACCATCGATGAGATGCAATTCTTCGCTTTTTATCGCAAACTTTTTTCTTTACATATTCTACTTTGTTAAGGCGTCGAGAGCGCGCCTACAATGAGTCTTCCCCAGTGGGTTCCTATGGAACCGAGAGGTGCAGACACTTTCGGTCATACCATTTTATTCAGTAGCCTGCGCCTACTAGTTATGTATATTCAATTGAGCATTCAGTTTCGGTGACGCTTGGCGCGTCGCTGAGTTTTCATTGTGTCTTCAGTTCGATATCTGCAATTGTTGTTAGTACGAGTTATTGTTATGTTGTTCTTTATTACCAGTGCGGATTGCCGGCGGTCACTACGAAAATATTCAACAGCAAAAATTTGGTTAATCTAATTAACTGAATGAATATGATGAGTTATTAAGTCATTTTGTATTCCAATGGATCCCCTGTTTCATATGTCATCCATCTCGTCAAAAGATGGTTCTTCTACCATTTCAATAGAATTTTTCTAAAAGCAGACTTACAGAACTTTTTCAATTCGAGATTAGTAAAGTTTCTTTGAATTTGAAAGTTAGAGACGTTTTGAAAAAATTTTCGAAAATCCGTTTCCGAAATATTTTCGATTTCATACAATATTTGTAAATTGAAGAATGAGATATAATGAGAGATACTTTTCGCCGAGAAATAGAAAGTGAAATATCAGTGTTCTGTTTTTATTATCGTAGATATCCTGCTGTTTTCATTATTATTGCAGTGCTTGCGTCGAGATAACTGACCTTGTTGTTGCTGCTATTGTTATTCTGTTGCCATGCCGCTTCCGAATCAATTCAATTGTTTTCGCCAATTTTACAGTATTGAATTTCTTCTATGCCTTCGCCACAGCATGTTGCGCCAGCCAACCGATTTTCGTATTTTATTTTAGCTGTTTTTTATGATGCTCATCTATGCTATTGTTGTTTGTAATGTTATTGTTGTTATTACTTGTTGTAGTTTTGTGATTGCGCTAGTTGATATTCGACTAGTTTAGCTGAAATTTACTGATTTCAATTTCGAAATCTGCGTGTAAGAGGCAGGCTACAAGAACAACAACAATGACGCAACAACAAGAACGCAACAATGACTGTTAACGCGCAGCCCATAGACGATTAGACTCCTGTTGTTTGCCATTATGCGGTTCGGTAGGATCAGTCGCTCGGTTGGGTTGAGGGTTGGGGCGGAACATGTTCCTTTGCTAAGAAGCAACATTTTGTTGGGTGAGCCCAGTGTTTATGTGAGTGACTTCAGAGCACTATATTATGCATTAATTTTTGAACCATATTGGTAATGAATGATGCATTAAGTCGGCCGCAAATGCTACATTTCATAGAATTTATTGACTAAAATACTAATATTCTAAAAGTTCCCAGTGTTAAAGTCGACCGATTCTTTGAATATTAAAATATTTCTAACCTAATGATGAAATAATGGAACGAGAAGCTGGAGAGCTAATTTCATTAAAGTAGTATTGCTAATGTGATCAAACTAAAATCACTGAAATGCTAGTGCGATCGCAATTCACAGAATTCAACGCTATTTTCAAAACGAGAGCGTAGTTGCTATTATGAAATATCGTCCCTAGTAGATACAGTACGTTATACGTACATATGTATGTCCGCCTCTAGAAAGTTGAAATAGTTCGAATATAATTTTACGTATTCTACAATTGCATATAATGGAATACTTAACGAAATATCAACAGCAATTCCACCTGCAATGTGTACGCATGCGCTGAAATAAGTTTAAATTGTGATTTTATGATAATGTGTGTACTTTGGTGGTCTTATTACATTTGTGTATTGCTCCCATTTCGGCTACCAACAGCATTGTTCTGTTGCAACAGTCCACCATCGATGAGATGCAATTCTTCGCTTTTTATCGCAAACTTTTTTCTTTACATATTCTACTTTGTTAAGGCGTCGAGAGCGCGCCTACAATGAGTCTTCCCCAGTGGGTTCCTATGGAACCGAGAGGTGCAGACACTTTCGGTCATACCATTTTATTCAGTAGCCTGCGCCTACTAGTTATGTATATTCAATTGAGCATTCAGTTTCGGTGACGCTTGGCGCGTCGCTGAGTTTTCATTGTGTCTTCAGTTCGATATCTGCAATTGTTGTTAGTACGAGTTATTGTTATGTTGTTCTTTATTACCAGTGCGGATTGCCGGCGGTCACTACGAAAATATTCAACAGCAAAAATTTGGTTAATCTAATTAACTGAATGAATATGATGAGTTATTAAGTCATTTTGTATTCCAATGGATCCCCTGTTTCATATGTCATCCATCTCGTCAAAAGATGGTTCTTCTACCATTTCAATAGAATTTTTCTAAAAGCAGACTTACAGAACTTTTTCAATTCGAGATTAGTAAAGTTTCTTTGAATTTGAAAGTTAGAGACGTTTTGAAAAAATTTTCGAAAATCCGTTTCCGAAATATTTTCGATTTCATACAATATTTGTAAATTGAAGAATGAGGTATAATGAGAGATACTTTTCGCCGAGAAATAGAAAGAGAAATATCAGTGTTCTGTTTTTATTATCGTAGATATCCTGCTGTTTTCATTATTATTGCAGTGCTTGCGTCGAGATAACTGACCTTGTTGTTGCTGCTATTGTTATTCTGTTGCCATGCCGCTTCCGAATCAATTCAATTGTTTTCGTCAATTTTACAGTATTGAATTTCTTCTATGCCTTCGCCACAGCATGTTGCGCCAGCCAACCGATTTTCGTATTTTATTTTAGCTGTTTTTTATGATGCTCATCTATGCTATTGTTGTTTGTAATGTTATTGTTGTTATTACTTGTTGTAGTTTTGTGATTGCGCTAGTTGATATTCGACTAGTTTAGCTGAAATTTACTGATTTCAATTTCGAAATCTGCGTGTAAGAGGCAGGCTACAAGAATTTGCGGATAATAGAAGCGTCGGTGAAGGTATGCGGGAAGGAAATAATGAGAGAGAAGCGAATTATTGCTATTTGAGAGGTTTGTTGGCGATAAATCAAAATTGACAATTATTACTAAGGCCCGAAGCTTGTTAACACCAAACTAAGGATTTAAGTGGAAATAGAATACTAGGTATACGATGAAATAGTTTTCGCATGTCAGAAATGAAGAAGTTAGGGCAACAATAGAGTGACTAAAGAAAATCCGGATCACCGGAGGAGCTGTCTAATACAATGACGGTAAGTTGCTCTGAATTGGATAAAATAGCGGAGCGATTTCATTTAGTAGTAAACTCACGAAGACAAGATACCTTCCCTCTATGTTCATGGTTACTGCTATGATGTTGTATGCATTAGAAAAAGCATATGCACTTTTTGTTCATTGTGAACAAAGACTTTCGATGTTCTTAAACCTTTACCTCTTTAAAGTGATCTTGAGTTTAACGATCTTAAATCAGTTACTTTTCAGTTCTGAATGTATTGTAATTCCACTCTGGGCTCGACAATAGTATTTGGCCACAAGAAGCAGAAGCAACATATTTCCATACCGTCAAAGCCAAGTGTTAGGTTTACAAAGATTTGCAATGTTCAATTGAGGACACCCTCTCCATATCCAATCACGGAATAGTATAGAATTGGTTATTCATCAGACTCAGAAATCAGATAAAATGCCTCTCGCGGTCTCATGCTGCATGGGGACTTTATCTCATGGCATATACTTTCTGTAGTAATAAATTCTGCGTGGAAATGATTTTATTAAAATTTAAGTGCTGAATTATTCAGTTTGACTTAGCAGTTCGTTGATGTAAGACGTGTGTGTCTACTGGGAACTCCAGCTCTGGAACCATTCGGGGCAGTACAGAAAAATGTGATTCCTTTGGATTCTTGAGGTAAGTAGTTTTGAAGAAAAATGTGAAGAATTCGTAAAGTTCTCATTTTAGAGTAGAACGGAATGGAGGAGCATATTTGGGTTAGAAAAATTACAAATATTAGAAAATAGCGCAGGGTTAAAGTTCAGCGTTACATTTATGAATGTTAGATAGTTATACAGAAAAATAAATGAACAAATTTTCATATTACGACTAAAAAGCTCAGTTATTATGCATCCAAGAGAACTAGCCTAAATAGAAATAAGACTTCTAAGCAGATTTCTGATGAACACATTGCACGGATTATTCAATTAAAATAGTTATAGGGTAGTTATATCGTATTTATTTGGAGGAACTAGCGATGAGTCGATTTTTCTATTAGCTATTAACTTTATTATTTAATTTATTTCAGTGATCTACAACTTGACCCAGTAGATGTAGATTTCACAAAACGTGTGTGACACGGTTAAAATGGATTTGGCAACATCGCTGAAATAAATAACCTTGAATTATAATTCATACCTAAAAGTGTTTAAATACGCTTGAGAGATTGAGAGAGATTGAAATATGCTGAAAATTATTTTATTTCCTTCTTGCTATGAGTACACGTCTCTTATTGATTCTTAAAATCTTTAAAATAACACTAAATGATCTTAGTTGATAAACCTTTTTAATTTTTTTGTTCTTCGAATACGATTCGGTTAATTTATCGTTAAATTCTGCGTTCATAGGCGACAATTAATATATCCTTGCCGAAGAACGAAGCAACCATTTAGCAAAAATTGGGCTTTGTAACTCAACTGCCAGTGGTTTAAATAATTTGAATAGTTGATAAAATACTATATATGATAATATGTATACTGACAGAGCTTAACTTAGAAGTTGACGATTATATTCCTGACATTGTCAACATATTTTTGTAACTCAAGTCTTTAAATCTTTTCGATAAATGTATCAACAGCAAATATAGTTGACAAATACTAAATACTTAAATATGTATACGTATTTAAAGATATTAGTTGAGATTAAGAGTTAACGTTTATATTCCTGCACATTGTCAAAACATTTAAGTAAAACTTATTGAATTCAAAAAGTTGCCATGATTTTGCAGCAGAACCCTAGCAAACTTTGAAAGCGGGCCTGTTCTGTAAAAGATTGTCAACGATCTTGCACAAATCACTTTTTTGACACGAAATATTTTGTTTTTAATTATTAATTTTGAAAAGAGCTTTAGAGCTTCCTAGAATAATTATCTTGTTGACCTCCTTGTAATTTAAAAATCCTTAAATTTGTTATGCTATGAAATGTAATTTATAACACTAAATAAATATTCTTCTTCTTCTTGACTGGCGTAGACACCGCTTACGCGGTTATAGCCGAGTCCAAAACAGCGCGCCACGTATCCCTCCTTCTGGCAGTTTGGCGCCAATTGGTTATTCCAAGCGAAGCCAGGTCCCTCTCCACCTGGTCCTTCCATCGGAGTGGAGGTCTCCCTCTTCCTCGGCTTCCACCAGCGGGTACTGCATCGAATACTTTCAGAGCTGGAGCACTTTCATCCATTCGAACAACATGACCTAGCCAGCGTAGCCGCTGTTTTTTTTATTCGCTGGACTTGTCTATTTCGTCGAATAACACATACAGCTCATCGTTCCATCGTCTGCGGTATTCGCCGTTGCCAATTCTTAAATGACCATAAATCTTCCGCAAAACCTTTCTCTCGAAAACTCCTAGTGCCGTCTCATCGGATGTTGACATCGTCCACGCTTCTGCACCGTAAAGTAGGACGGGAATGATGAGAGACTTGTAGAGTTTGGTTTTTGTTCGTCGAGAGAGGACTTTACTTTTCAATTGCCTACTTAGTCCATAGTAGCACCTGTTGGCAAGAGTGATTCTGCGTTGGATTTCCAGGCTGACATTGTTATTGCTGTTAATGCTGGTTCCCAGGTAAATATGTTTATTAATAAAAACTGCAATTAGTATTGCAGAAAAAACTTTAGAAAAAAATAAATATGTTTAGTGCAAAAAGTATTTCACCATCCTTTGAAACAAAAAAACTTTAGAAAGCTTTATGTTACCTTAGCGATAATGCAATTTGAGCTTAAGAAAGCTCTAAATTTAAAAAAATTTTATTTTAAATTTACTTTTGATACTGATTTAAAATGAAACTTGTAGTGTTTTTATATTTGGTAATAAAAATAAAAATGTATCATATAAATATCTTTTATTTAAAACGTTGCAATGTAAAATGTTCATCAAAATAAATGTCGAATATACATAAGTCCTTTTCATAACCTTATTTAACTTTTTATCCATTCTCGTTACGTAGCATCAGCAGTTTGAAGTTTGGAAGAAGCACTTGCAATTCAAGAAATTATTAACCTTGTCAATATACTTAAAACACGTGTCACTTATCTCTCGTGACATCTTGACTTGTGACCAAATTAAACGAGAAAACAGTACGAAGGCACCACTTACGCCGATCTGTGACAAAAGCAGCGACTATCCCATGGGAACTTAAAAAGTTAAGTAAGAGTAGTGTGTGAAATGAGATATCGAGTTGGCGATGTTATAGAACGCAGCAGAAAATTGGTGCCCGAACACAAGTAAACAATTGCCACTTGAGCACTTGAGCGACTTCGTGGCAAATTATAATTAAAATGGAAAACACGTATAACATGTCAACACTCACGATGATGATGAATTAAGTGGCAACAAGCGAGGGTCATCAGTAACTAAGTTGTGCGTTTGCAAGCTGGGAACAGCTGGTGCAGGCTACTATGGCACTTTTAGTGTCATAAAAATGCAGTCTCAAATTGCTTAAATTGCAATAACGCAACTGTGTCTACTGGATGCCAAGCAGGACTTGTAGGCAAGGTGTTGTGGGTTTTTATTTAGGTTAAGGTGAATCATCATTATATAAAATATCTTCTAATCAAAATTTTACCATTTTAAAGACTTCAGTAAAGTAACTACTGGTGCCCACAAGCTTTGCAGCTTTTCAAGTCATATAAACTTGCGTATGTTCTTTTTTTCTTATTCCTTTAATATACTATCTTTGTATATTCTCTTATCTTTGCCCCCTATTTTTTTTTCTGTTTTGAAAGCATCCTTACTGCAGCACCCAAATTAGCGCTTCTTGCACGTTGTAATTACAAATATCGCCAACGGTTGATCTCCCATCCTCCCCATCATTGACTGGTCTGCCGCCACTAGCAACATGTTGTTTTTGCAGGTGCAGCTGTACTAGCCGAAATGCATTTAATTAAATATCGAACAAATGTTGCAAAGTTGTAATGAAGAGTCTTGAACACTAACTTATAGGGGTAATCTGCAGATCGACAATGAGAGATTGCAGATGATTTGACATACAATGGTACGATGCTCTGTAATTTGTGATCAAAAATTGTCAAAAAGTAAGATCTATTTTATGGGTAACAGTTTGATTTCATAATGGTGTGACTACTTTTTATTATCGAGCTTATAAATAAAACTATGGAGCAAAGGTCCTTTACCTGGGATTACCGTAGTGAGAAAATAGTTTTTGATCTGGATTGGAAATTGAGATTAAGCTAAAATCCAAAGCTTATGCATTCTAGGGCACCAAGCAAGCCCGTCCAGAAGTCAATAGGCTACTCCTAGATATATTTGAGAGTTATGATACATAATTGAATACAGAGTGCTTCCATACCTTGCTAATTAGTTTACCCCCTTTTTGAAACTTCATTTATTTGCGTTTTATACACCTATTAGTATCATCACAAGACACAGTGCACCGCATTAAGGTGACAGGACTGGCCGCAAGGTGGTGCTGGTGCAAAGTAGCAGAAAAGTGGCTTCTCCGAGGAATTGAGCTTCATTTGCTGCTTAAATAAGCAACTCAATGATCGGTGCGCGCAACTGTTTGCCTTTACCTGGAACATACTCCCTTATCTACATTACACTAGGCCTCCAACTAAGCAGCCAAGTGAACTTGTACGCTCCACCACTGCTGCACATGCCTTCAAGTCAAAACACTGAGGTGCCTTTTGCCGCAGAGATTGTCGCGATTAACCTTTTGCATTTGCGCATCGATCGCATTTTCCTGCACACATATTTACATTTTGATCGTACGCGCATGCGTGGTTGCCCTTTGCATCGTACTTGCGCTGGAGCTGATCAGTATCTTATAATTCATATGCATACCTGCGCAAATAAATAGTTATACGCGTAAATATACACGTATACTTTAGACTTAAGCGTGGCTCATCAGCTGCGTTTCGCATATTTTAACTCACAGTCGCGTTCTGACTTCGACACGGACCTGGCTTCGTATTATTATCTCGTTGATCTTTTAATCACCGTGACTGCAATGTGCGTATGCGGTGATGCTTTAGCACCTTTATAATGCATTGAATGCCGTAAACCAACCATGGGCTCTGTGTGTATAAATGGCTATTGTGGTAAAGTATTGTATAATATTCACCATTCACTAGTTTTTAGTCGAAAGAAGAGATACAAGAAAGTTAAATGAATCTGAGTAATGGATATAGCGCAATCTAGCGCAAACTAACAAAAGTCAACTATATTCTCATCTCTTGAATTCACCAATTCTGTTCACGTTAATCTTTCTATACACCAAATTGACGACAAAACAATCAAAACCACCGAGTTTTGTTGAGGAACTGCCCATCAAAAGATGGTTGATATTGAAGTACCAGAATGAAGTTTCGAATCGTATTGGAGAAAGTTAATGATTCTCGGATATTGATGTATATATTTTAAAGTTTGTATTGAGATTACTCACATATATTGATATATTTATATATATTTTTATTATATATGGAAATTATATAAATTAGTAAACACCCAATCCTTCACTACCTTCTCCGCCAAGTTGTGCTTATTTAAAGAATTTCATTGCTGTAAGTCATTTGAATAGATAATAATGTATTCCTTATTCCCTCACGAGCCTATATAATTCTCAGCAGAAATTCTTTGCATTTCTTAAGAAGCTCTGTCACTGTGATTTTTCTTAATTGATATCGCAATTCTGGCTTGTTGGCATTGTGGCAAGTTAAATACAAACTTACTGGTAGAGTAAGTAGATATATATACATAGCTATGTATTGTACGATACATACATACTTACATACATTTAAACAATCATTTATTTATCACGGACATGTTGTACATTGCTGCGTATGTCTTGTTGAAAATACCAAACCAAGCAACAATTCCAGGTGTTTTTGCTGCTGCCTGGTTGCCTGTGGCATTTTGAGCTGTTGGCAGCGATGTCTTGTGGTATGCCATTGCAAATAAAAATGCCTGCAATTCTTCAACTAAATTGCTGATAACACCTAAAATGTTGACAATGCATTTAATTTAAATTATTTCTTCTGTGCTTCTTGTTATTGTCACTTTTCTTGGAGTATTCCAAATTTTTTGGTAGTAGCTGTTGAAATCTGTTCATTTAAGGTGTCTTCAAGGGCATAAAGAAATATAAACTTGCAAGCCTTACAGAAATTCAGCATATAGAGATACACCTTCTTGGGAGTCAACTAGACGAAGTAGAAAGAAAAAAATATTTGAAATCTGCGATAAGAGAAATATCGTTAGACATTATTAAGGTTGTTCTGATTTATTGATACTAAGATGTAATCAAGTTAACGGGGTCGTAATATCATTTCTTTTTCTTTTTTATTTATTTATAAGGATAATAAAAGAAATGTTCACTGAACTAACATTCAAACTTCCATACGATTAACTTAATACTATTGAACTTACGGTCTCTTTCAAGTTCTCATTTGAAACAGAGAGCAAAACAGCAAAGCGACACAGGTGCTTCTAAAGTGAATCCACTTCAATCACGTAGCTTCTTCCACCCACATACATAGACAATTCTAGGGTTTATTGAACCGTTATATAGAATGTGGTAAGTAAATATAAGTATATACTGACAGGAAAGAAAAAATTCAACATTTGACATTCTAGTGAAACCATTAAACTCTCCATCGAAAGCCAAATTTGTTAGCTCAGACCATTTGGCACATTGACGTTACTGAAGTTTAATGTGTTTCTATGCGTTATGCCAAATGGGTTTCCGCTCTGGCGTAGAGTTTCTTGAAATGAAGCGTTATGAGTAAGATATGCAACGAAAAGGCTTCAAAGTTGACGCCATATAGCGAGATGGTAGAAAAGTTCAGATTTGAATTTAAAGGATTGAGATGCCATATTTTAAAAAGTCATTGCTTATTTTAAATTTATTTTTACTGTAATGGTGTAAGATAGAAGGTAACGATAGAGAAAAAATCTTTAGAAACATAGAAATCCGATTACTCTCACAAACAATTATTCCTCCTACAGGGCATGTAGGTAATGAAATCTGAACAGTTGCAACTGAATTTAATTGAAATTTAATTTAAAACATAAAAAATACGAATGCACGGCCTCAAAGGAGAACCATACCACCCCAAATAACATTTTCGCCGTATAATTCATTATGCTAGGCGCACGAACTCGTAATGCACAATTATGCAAGAATTACATTTAGTACATGCTGCAAGGCTTACAGATAAAGCACCAACATTTCAATTGAAAATGTTGAAATAATACTTGCCACAATGCAGCTTAGAGGGCACTCGTTTTTTGATTTGCAATAACGTTAATGAGAGGTGTGCTTAGCGTGTGCAAGGATAATAAAATACTCTCTGGTACGAATTCAACTGTATAACTTTGTTGCTGCTTTTGCATATAATTTTTTTCAGAAGATAGCATCGACCAAAGATAGCGAGCAGGGAAGTGACCATTCGAAGACTCTTAAGGGGTAACATGAATAGTGTTTTATAAGGTTCTTAGTAGAAGTTCTACATATTTTGTAATTCACTAAGGTGATTTTCTAAATACTGTAACTCTTCTTCCCTTCTATATAAAAACATCACACGTTGAGAAAGAGATTTTGTTTTTGGTGTATATCAGCAAATATGACATTTATTCCAATACACAATTCATTACCTTTTTATACTCTCGCAACAAAGTTGCTACAAGAGTATTATAGTTTTGTCCACATAACGGTTGGTTGTAAGTCCTAAAACTAAACGAGTTAGATATAGGCTTATATATATCAAAATGATCAGGGTGACGAGAAAAGTTCAAATCCGGTTGTCTGTCTGTCCGTCCGTCCGTGCAAGCTGTAACTTTAGTAAAAATTGAGATATCTTGATGAAACTTGGAAGACGTATTTCTTTGCACCATACGAAGGTTAAGTTCGAAAATGGGCGTAATCGAACCACTGCCACGCCCACAAAATGGCGAAAACCGAAAACACTTAAAGTGTCATAACTAAGCTATAAATAAAGCTAATCTATAAATAAAATTTGGTATGAAGGATCGCACTATGAAGGAGCATATGTGGATGTAATTTTTTTGGGGAAGTGGGCGTGCCCCGCCCTCTACTAAGTTTTTTGTACATATCTCGCAAACTACTAAAGGTATATCAAGGAAACTTTCTAGAGTCGTTTCTTTTAGGTACTACCTTATACAGTCCATGGATGGAGGAAATCGGATTGTAACCACGCCCACCTCCCATACAAAGGTTATGTTGAAAACTACTAAAAGTGTGTTAACTCAGTAACGAAAAACGCCAGAAACACTAAATTTCACATAAGAAATGGCAGATGGAAGCTGCACTCAGATATTTTTACAAAATTTAAAATGGGCGTGGCATCGCCCACTTATGGGTCAAAAACCTATCTCAGGAACTACTCGACCGATTTCAATGAAACTTAGTTTGTAATAGTTTCTTTACATCCCAATGATATGTTGTGAAAATAGGCCAAATCGCTTCACAGCCACGCCTACTTCTTATATACCAGATTTTTAAGACGATCTGAATCGTTTACTTTACAATATATAAAGTAAGCACTAGTGAAGATATCGGTGCAGAACTTTGCACAAATACTATGTTTATAGTGTGGCAGCCCCATTCTGAAAATCACCGAAATCGGACCATAGGTTGTCAAGGCCCCATATATCGAACATGAGGACCTCAGTACTTCTAACCTAATATTAGGGTTTCCAACTTTCAATGGACTTTATACAATATATATGACTAATATGTGGGTCAAATTGTGTATTATATAATATGAATAAAGTTAAATAAATAAATTGCGAGAGTATAAAATAACTTAGCCCTTCCTTACTTGTTAATTATTAAATGTGTCTAACTGCCTACTGGAATTTCTTCACAGATGTTGTTGTTGCTATTTCGTTTAGTAGACAGTCTGCCACTGTGTACATCCAAAATTTTACGCATACATTAGAGTAAGCAGCTATTACATATAGATAGATGAATACAAATGTATGTATGTATGAACATGTGTTCCAAGTTTCATCAAGATATCTCAATTTTTATCCGTTACACGGACGGACAGACAGACATTCGGATTTTGACTCGTCTGGTCACCCTGATCATTTTGATATATATAGCAACTTTTACAACTTAGCAACTTTTGTTGCGAGAGTATAAAAATATATAGATAGAATGCGGAGGAGATAAATACGAAATTCGTAGGTTAGTTTTGTAGTTTTAGAATACAAAATATTGAACACTCGTAAGTGAACCGTTATTAAAGGTTCAAGGGCAAGTTTTTAAAGAAATCAAAACTATTTATAAAAACTTTTCACATTCCTTTCCTAACTCGCCCAGAACTCATAAAAGACATCCATACTTAACTGTAGGATAATTGACTAACTCCAGCTTCTCTGCATATCTTGATGTTCATTCATACGTTTTTGAAAGCCCTTACGAAAGAAAAAAATATAACATATATCCAACACCAAGGAATTGAGGGCCTAAAGACGGAATGAAAATCTTTCTCGATATGCGAAAAGTCCTTTAGAAATTAATGAAACTAGTTTATTTGGATAAAAGGAGGAAAAATATTTCCAAGACATGATATGAGTCAAAATTGAATCGATTTTTTTTGTCGATACCTACGGAGTTATACATTTTTAGAAGTTTCTATTTCTATTATGTGGAATATCCTTCTAACTCCCTGGGCTATTCAGTCATTGCTTGTTTTGTATTGCCCACATTTATGCTCCACTATGCAAGTTTAAACGCTTTCGAGTTTAAATTAATTACATTGACTTAAGTTATGTTATTAACTCACAGCAAACTCCAAAAGGATTGCAAATGATATTTTACAATTCATGTAGCCAACAAAAGCCGGTTGAGTCATTTACGGGTAAATAGCAATATTATGCAAATCTTTCTATGGGGATTATGGCTTTAATGTGCAGTCAACGTAGACATTATATGTATTGTTATTGCGTTTATATTCCTGATGGGTATCCCATATATGTCATAAATAAATTGATTTTAAAGCTCTCTTGAGCGCCTTAATATATGCTACACCAATTTGCACGCAAAGCTGTAAAAGGCAGACAATATAAACGGAGTTCATAATTATATTGTTAGCTATGATGTAAAATAATTTTCTTGTATGAGTGTATGCGTGTAGTTTGAAATTTATGTATATACTCTGGGATATGCCTTATAAAAATGCTCGTAATAAATCCCTGAAGAAAACCACTATGCCAGCAAGTCTTCTCAAACGTCAAGTACATATATCTACATACATACATATGTAAAGACATAATAATAAATATCTTTGCTTCTTTTGTTTAAAACTTTAAAATATCCTTACATGTCATTCTCAGTCGTGCCATATGTACCTACATTTATGCTTGTCTCCGTATTTAAATGTTTTTTGTTGGATGTGTGAGTACGCCTGCTTCTTCATTCAATGCACATGACAAATGCTTCAATTGCATCAAAGCCACAAGCCATCAGCTGTGGTTTCTATAGCCATCTCTAACACACACGCATATATTTCAATCTCATCTTCGGTGGAGTGCGCTCAGCTGTATATTGCTTTGCTACAAAATTCATATTCGTCTTGTGATCACATTTATGCAACAATTAATAGATATAAGATAAGATAAATATATACTACGATAAAATAATATTTTCAAAGAAATATTTGCTGATAAAGATATGATTTTCATTTAAAATAATTACAATTTCCAGAAATAAATACATATATCTGATGCATGTAACATATTCATTTTTATATATGGTTGCTTTACATACATTGTTGTATGGTAGGCACTTATGTATTCCTCATCATAACCAAATAGCGTTCATTAAATTTCGAATCGCTTCCATTTTATCGTCCCAGATAATTCACTTCAAACTGAAACACGAATAGGCTAGAAATTGCACTGCAATAACATAAATGAATGTAGATATGTATGAATTGACCTCCTTCGGCAATCTCGAGCGATTTCTGGTTTAGCAGCTGATCACGTTTAAACGCTTAAACCAGTAGTTTGCCGATGGCGCTGCACTAAATGTTCTTCGAAACTAGCACAATTTCTATTTACATACAAACACGTGCTCATACGAGGGTGTGATCGCAGATAGTTGAATATAAAGACGAGGTTTTATAGTAAAACGGAGCTCTGTCGCTCAGGTCTGTAGATAAGTACCCCTTGTCTGGTTGGTTTTGTTGCAGGTTTTTTTCATTCAGAATTATTCTCAATGATTTGTTAAAGCCTGCTGAGGGTCGACCCTTATGTGACAAATATCTGTACTTATAGATTTCGATGGAAGGGATATGTATTTACGATTTACCGGTTCAATCCCAAAAATGCATCCCCAAATCCAGACCACTTCTATGAATTTCTAATATTTTATACTTACTTTATCGTCTGTAGTAATTTGCCTTCGAAACTCGAACCGACGATCTACCAAATACGAGGGCTGCTATATATATTTCTGGTCTAATAATGAAAATAGGAATATTTATCAACGAAAATGGTTTTATTGATTTTCAAAATATTCTCCATCAAGATTTATACACTTTTGCATGCGCGCAAACCAATTTTCGAAGCACTTTTTTGGAGATTTTTTTTGAGCGATTGTCAAATTGTGCGGGATCCAACGAGAACAAACCTTTTTTACGGCCAGGTGTTCATGCAATATCGAATGTATGCTGGTGGGAGAAATGCATAAGCATGCCTCTATCTGAAAGTATGTTACATGACGGTCTTGCATTATCAATTCTCGTACGGCATCGATGTTTTCTGGCACAACGTCTGTTTTTGGACGACCTTTACGGAATTCCTCTTTGAGCGAGCGTCGGCCACGATTGAATTCGTTGTACCAGTTTTTCACAGTGCTATAGGATGGTGCTTCATAGCCATACAAAGATTTTAGTTCATCGATGCACTCTTGTCGCCATAATCCACGTCGAAAGTTGTGAAAAATGATCGCACGAAAATGTTCACGAGTTAATTCCATTTTTTAGCCGAGATGAATTTTTTAATTCCCTGTAAATAAAACAATTCACGATTAAATGACAAAATGTTCTGAGTGATGTTATGCTAAAAAAAAGTCAAACCTCCAAATGGAAATGTCAGATTGCACCTGGCAACACTTACAGCTCTATTTTGTCCACTTGACAAAATAACAAAACAGTTTAAAATTTTTTCAGATGTTTATCAAGTAAGAACTTTTTTGGTATTCTGTGACAATTTTGATAAAATAAAAAGCTTCAGTAGGCATAGCTTTTCCCCACACGTGTGGGAAACAAAATAATGTAAACAGAAACAGTTGATGCTGTCCAATTATATTCGAATTGAATTGAAAAATTGATTTGAATTATTTTTCAACGTAAGTTTTCAAATACATTTCAATATTTGCTGCAAAATAGTTAATAATTTAACTTCAATTTCACAATAAATCCATTGCTTTTGGTCTAGACTTTTCTTAGGGTGCGCAAATATTCCATGCTGGCACTATTTTTCATACAAAAGGCCGTTATTTGGATGAGTGATTGTTTTAACTGAGCCTTCTTCAGTGTGGCTTCGTTGATAAGTTTGGTTTATTATTGGCCAAAGAGTTATCAGTCTATCTATTTGATTCTGATGTCGAGATATCGACTGAAGCCTTTCAGACCTGATGCAAAGTATTTGGTGTGGTTTCACAATTCCATTTACTCTATATAGATGAAAGGGTTATACCTAACCAAACAAGGAGTGCCGCGCGCAAATAAAGTTGATTGATAATCAAATGGCAGAGCCTATATATTCACTTTTCCATCCCAGATCCTCCATAGTCTTTTGCTCCCCCGCAAAGCCGTAGAATACTTCATAATATAATACATATACATATGTCCTTTATAATACATTTTAAACTGTTTGGAATGCAATTTTAATTTAGTTGGGTTTTATGTTTAGCTTCAGTTCCTTCGGGACTACCAAATCTAAACTTTGTTCTTTGTTGGCACAAATTTGCTAAGCTGTAATCGCGTGCAATATATAGAAAACAATTTCGTCAATGTTACCCTCATTATCCTCATTTTTATATATAACAGGTAAGGAAGGGCTAAGTTCGGGTCCAACCGAACATTTTATACTCTCGCAATTTATGTATTTAACTTTATTTATATTATATAATACACAATTTGACCCACATATTCGTATAAAATCCATTGAAAGTTGGAAACCATAATATTAGGTTAGAAGCACCGAGGTCCTTGTGTTCGATATATAGGGCCTTAAAAACCTATGGTCCGATTTCGGCGATTTTTAGAATGTGGCTGCCACACTATTAACATAGTATTTGTGCAAAGTTCTGCACCGATATCTTCACTAGTACTTACTTTATATATTGTAAAGTAAACGATTCAGATTGTCTTCAAAGTTCTGGTATATAGGAAGTAGGCGTGGTTGTGAAGGCCTATTTTCACAACTTAGCATTGGGATGTAAGGAAACTATTACAAACCAAGTTTCGGTCGAGGGGTTCCTGAGATATGGTTTTTGTACCATAAGTGGGCGACGCCACGCCCATTTTCCATTTTGTAAAAAAATCTGAGTGCAGCTTCCATCTGCCATTTCTTATGTGAAATTTAGTGTTTCTGACGTTTTTCGTTAGTGAGTTAACCCACTTTTAGTAATTTTCAACCTAAGTTTTATATGGGAGGTGAGCGTGGTTATGATCTGATTTCTTTCGTTTTTGGACTGTATTAGGAAGTGGCTAAAAGAAACGACTGCAGAAAGTTTGGTTTATATAGCTCTATTGGTTTGCGAGATATGTACAAAAATCTTAGTACGGGGCGGGGCCACGCCCACTTCCCAAAAAAATTACATCCAAATATGCCCCTTCACAGTGCGATCCTTCATACCAAATTATATTTTATGGCTTAGTTATGGCACTTTATGTGTTTTCGGTTTTCGCCATTTTGTGGGCGTGGCAATGGTCCGATTTTGCTCATTTTTCGACAAAAGTAAAATATCTCCATTGCAACAAATTCACTTTCACAACTATCCAAAGCGAGATATTTTATTTGTCAAGAGCATTTTACTTCTTAACAACTTATAAAGAAAAGAGCTTTTTATTTTAGACACAGAATACGAAATGCTTGATAAATTTCAATTTTTTACAAATTAGAAATTTGTTGAATTTGTAAAGTGCACAGAATAGGGCTGTTAGTGTTGCCTAGGCCAGAAATATATATAGCAGCCCTCGTAGAAATAAGAACCCAAACGTAACTTAGTTGTATTTGGACTAAATTTTGTGAAATCAGAACAACTTCTGATGGTCTTTATCAGTAGTCCTTTAAAAGATCTTAATGTAGTCAAAAAACAGTGTTGCATTTGCAGTTACAGAAACTTAACGAATTCTCCTCGTGGTAAGATGATTAAGCACGGTAGCGAATGGAATTCGGCTGCATTGAATTGAACTGAAAACGCAGAGGAATGATAATAGTACATCAGCGCTTCTAAACCATGCTACTTACCACATTGAAGAACAATTTGTAGCACAACGCAATTGCATGGTTATGCATTCCGATATATACATAATTGTTGTACAACAACAAACACACGACTGTAAGTAAGTACGATTGTTTGTGTGCTTCGGCTTTTGCCGTTTATTTGCCAACTGTTAAGCCATAATATAGCAAATAACACATACTCCAGATCCCTGTTAAACTTACTCATCGTTCTGTCGGCCGTCCAAAGTGTCTGCCTGTCAATATGCCCTTGCGGCGACTGTCTGGACTAGATTGCAACTAACGGCTGATTGCAAGTAGAACGCTTGGGCTTTGTTACATACACTGGCACAACGCCGTGAAGCGACTAAACCTACGCGTCGGCGCGTTGGTTGCGTGTCGTGGCATGGCATTTATGTACTAGGGAATAATATCTGCGAGAAATCAATTTGCATTGCACGCTTGTAAAGTCACAGACTTGCAAAATGTAGCAACATAACGTCTATTCCGACTTTAGTCCATCGTAAACAGCAAATAAGATCGGTTTACATGTTGTTTCAGACCGTGGTGATAAACTGTGAAAGAGCTAGTAACTAGGCACAGGACTGGAGACTTGCATGTGCTATCTTCGTTTTGTGCGAAATACACGATGGGTAGAGCTAGTAAATAGACGAAATATTATGGTAGTCTGTTGCGAAGTAACCGTGAAATGCTGGCGTCCAGCACGATCCTGTACTAATTGCTAACAAAACTAAGTACATTGGCCAACAGGAACGAAGTAGTACTGTGTTACGAGTATAATCAGGTTACTAAAAAAATAACCACCAAAAAGGAAGGGAGGATCATCGATCATAAAAGATTTGTATTACAATGAAAAATAAACCGAGAGTTTGAAGGGGAACATCCAACGTCAGCATATTTCGAAAGCAATTTATTTTAAAATAAAATTAAAATAAAAAAGTCTATTTTCAATATCCGACCCACCGTACATCATGAGGGTCATGTTGCACGTTCAATGGCCAAGGGCCTCTAGCCGCAACGGTTGTAACCGGTTACTTTACGATGTCAAAGCCAACACACATGGGTGGAAGGAACGTTACATTACGATTTATTTTATTCAATTTTGGTTTTTATTTCTACTCTTTGCCATCGTTTGTAGCAAACACGCAATTCTCTACGCCATGAAACATATTGTTGCCACTGCCTGTGCATAGGGTCACTGTTCATTGGTGATTGCAGTCGCAGTTGTGTGTCTCACGATGCATGCAACATAACTTGGTGTCGGTGCACTTTATAATGCTGTGCCGCTGTTGCTTGCTGCTTGCAGCCAATATAATGCTTTCTCATTCCTGCAACACCTACGGCTCCCAGAAGAGAATGTTAACTAACTTTTATAAAAGCAAAACAAAGAAAAGCAAACAAGCGATAAATAGCAACAAACGTGCTGCCACATGTGGCAAACAAATTGACAGTTAACATTCTAATATGTACGATTTGCCACATCATGGCAAGTAACAGCAACAACATCAATAAATGTAATGTAATGTTTAACGTGCCTTACTTCTGAAATAGCCAGCGTGGCGAGCAGCTTAATGGAGAGCGATAGAACTTTTAAAACTGAAAAATTACGTTTGCGTCATGTTGCCAATATTGAAGCAACATATCTATCAAGAAATACAAATTGCCATGTAAACGGTGAAACATGGTCGGTTAAGAGTTCGAAGTTAGATAGTTGAAAGTAAATACACATAGCAAATATAATATAAGATGAGGGTCAAACGAACTTTATTATTACAAATGGAATGTACTATTTCACAGCTGGTCAAAAGTAACGGTTTTCTTGAGAAATATCGATAAATAAAGGGAAAGTATGAAATATAGGAGGGATAATACTCATCATAAAGTACCACATTACTTTCTATGAAATCTTCATTTCAACTTTTTATACTAAGAAGTCGAATGCAACACTTACAGCTTCTTCGATTGTTATACATATGAACATTTAGTGATCTATGGATCCTTGAGATTCAAATACAATCATCTGGTTTAATGGGAAGATTTGTTGTCTGATATATCATTTGGTAATTTCTATGATACGTATCCTAAAAGACTTTCATAAGAAGTTTACATGTTTCAAAACTAAAGTCTATAAAAATCTGGGTTAGCTCCATGCCTATTCGAACAATATAACCCCTGCTACATAATCATCTGCTTCTCACTCATTGCTTTTGCATTTGCATGTAATTCAATTTTCCAATTTCGTGAACTTTACATTTTCAATCAAGGCGAAATATGAAATATGACTGTGGTGCAGTCAACCC
The DNA here is from genome assembly GCF_028554725.1 of Zeugodacus cucurbitae. Classification (NCBI taxonomy): domain Eukaryota; kingdom Metazoa; phylum Arthropoda; class Insecta; order Diptera; family Tephritidae; genus Zeugodacus; species Zeugodacus cucurbitae. The sequence goes on from NC_071671.1 coordinate 15,557,128, forward strand.
GTCAAATATCACTCAATCATGCGTGAAATAAATCTAAGGTGACAAAAGAAATAAAATATTTTGAAAATAGTAATATGGATGATCGGGGTGAAGTTGCGAAGCTGTCAAATTGAGAATTTTTCAATAAAATATTACATGTTTCGCTTTCTTAACTAACGCAAACAACAATTGAAGCATGAAAGGGGTTTTGGCACTTTTTATTTCTTTTGCTTTTATGATTTAATTTTTGTCAAAGTGTGGACGACGCTTTATATATTTACACTAATTTGACTGTGCTTAAGTTTTTGTAATGATAGTACATGTATTTTGTTTTAGTTATATTAACGCTGCATAAATCCTTGTTAGCTTTTCTATTTTATTTTCATTTTAGAGTCACTTTACGATTTCAATCAAACCAACCTCGGCGGGTAATCTCAAATTCGATTTGCCACACACAAGTAGTGCAATGAAATTTATTTTGGGTCGTGCCCATTTTAAGTTCACTGATTGTGCAAACTGGGCGATGTTGGATTGCTGCCGACTTCCTAAATGAAAAAACCTCATAAAAATTATAAAATAAAAATTCAGTTCAGAATACAATGCAAAGATTTGGAAAACTATAATTCATTACTAAAATATTGTTATTATAATTTTTTATATTTTTTCTAGCATTGAACATTTAGTAAGACAAATTCTAAGCCTTTTTATTCTAAACATTTATTCCCTTGGCTTTCATGAATTTTTCAAAGTTACGTATACGCACTGTATTTCATTATGATATTATATTATATAAACCACCATTTAAGCACATTAATATTTGAGTTTAAGAATAGTGAGGTAACGATCTCAATTTTGTATTTTATGCTCTCTTTTAAGGATCCTAATTGAGGGTTCTTTGAACATGAATCATCTTAACAGTTATTACACATCCGTGACAGTACTTTCATACAGAAGTTATGGTTCCAACAGAACTCAGATTCTTTCGACAACTCTCAGTTACAGTATTAGTATATTCTATAGGCGTATGGGCGGATATTGCAGCGGTACAAAGCACTCTCAAATATTTTTGAGGAATGCTACCAAGTTGTTAACCCTTGCCTGGACGTATTTGATGATATAAAAGTTGAAAAGTATTAAAGGGTTTTAGAGTTTAATAGAACTGCTGTATTCTAATGAATTAAATTATAACTCCCCCTCTCTTCTTTTTCCACTCAGTTACTCATTTTGCTCTGCTTTTTTCTTTCCACACTTTTATTATGCTTTGCTCAGCACAAACTTAATGCAACTCTATGCGATTCTTTCAAGCAGCTACTGCCTACAGCTGAGCTACTTTAATGCGACATCTATTATTTTTCACTTAGTTTTGGCGCTCATCCGATTTGTTTGAGGTCCGCTTTTAATGCGGCAAAGCCAGTGCCAGTGCTGTTCATCGCCAGGCGCAATAAAGCTTGCTGTGAATGAGTTTGAAGATTTACTTAATTTCATTTTGCAGTGTTTTCTACTGCTTTCTTTTTTATTTTTATTTTTATTTTGTATTTTAAGACTTTCCGTCGTCGTCTAAAATAAATCCTGTACTTTTTTGTTTCATTACTAATTTAAACCGGAGAAACTTTGTCCACTACCGCTTAAATAAAACAATGAAACTTCTATACTTACTTCACTTTAGCCCTCTTCCATCTTTCAGTTACCCACCAACTGCTCTTGTTCAGCCCAAAGTTTATGTCTTGATAGCATTGCCAAAAGTTGTCAGTTGCTCATTGTTCGTTGCAGTCACAAATGTTGTTTAGTTCTTCATTTCTCCTCCAATAATGGCACTTCCGGAAGCATTTAGAATGTTTCCCTTACGAGGAGCTGCAAAAAAGAGCAAGAAAAGCTTATATAGAACAAAGTCGAGCTGATGTATCGGTCATTCTTAAGCTTAAGTAATGAATAAGAAGAAGTTTCTTGGATTAGATCACCATTAAACTTCAAGAATTCCCAAATGTGTTTTTGTTATCACATATGTCCCACCTATGTGATAACTGTTTATCTCAGTTCTGATCATTGTTATAGTTACAACACATCCAAACGTGTTCAGATCTATGATATTAGATCAACATAACATAAATTTCTCAAATACAAGAAACGAAACGAACCAACAATGGTCACTAGTACCAATTCTAGGTGTAAAGTAGTGTGTCTTCTTACTGGGTATATCTTTCGGTTATGTAAATGGTCATTAAATACTCGTATTACTCTCTGTATTTATATATTTATACACACACTAGCAGACCCGGCCACACGTTGTTGTGGCTAAGGTATACATTAAATTAAGTTGGTCCAATCTTGGATTCGGCGACGATATTGATTACTGGAGGTTGATTTATGTTACGCAGCATGATTACAACTCACACTACTTTTAATTGCAAAGTGAGTGGTGATAGTGCAGGCAATTTTAAATAGTTAGGGATAATTGACTACGTCATCCTGGTCTGTAGCTGTGTCAACTCTCCTGGACCGAAATTCTAAATTGTCGCATTAAGATCATCGATATCTTTGTTTTTTTTCCACCAATATAGGTTAATCAATCAGCCATTTATGGTTATAATATTGAGCTTTCATGTCAGGAAAACTTCTCTTTCAAGTCAATGAAGTAACAGAAATCTGTTGGAAATGCTATTAATCCATCGAGGTGTCAACTGCGACCCTACCATTTCCAACTGCTTCTACAATCGCAATTTTATATTGTTGCAAAAACACTCATATGTTAGTTGTTAATTGGCGATTCTTTATGTGTCGCCACAAATTAAATGACTTTAGGCATGCGATTAGCCCGACAGTAACAGTTGATCCAGGAATAATTGGAAGAGTCTGGCGTAAATCACCTGTTAACAGAATCCTGGCTCCACCAAAAACGTTTATCGACAATCAAGATCTTTTAAAGTCCTGTGCAGTACCTCCAGCGGCTTCTTGAATATTTGGAAAATCTCCGTTATAGCGCTATTTTTGGCGATTTTGCCGACTGGTGTTTCGTTCATTTGCAATTTAGGAGTAATTTCAAGGCCGAATGTGCCGTTTGTTTGCCTACTAACAGGTGCCTATTCCCGTTAACCTTGGAAACCTCGGAACCTTGGTGAAAATGAGTGAAATTGGTTCTGGAATTACATCAGCCCTCATATACTATATATGATGATTTTCTATTGAAATTTATGCCGAATATATAGTTCAAATTGTGTGTTATATTAATAAAATTACATCAATAAATTGCGAGAGTGTAAAATGTTCGTTTGGACCCGAAATTTGCCTTTCATTATTTGTTACAAATTGTTTTGGACTATCGACACAACCTTATACAATTAAACAATAACAAAAATATTTTAACAAAGAAACAATGACAACCTTCAAAATATTATTTTTTTGTTTTCTCTTTTTATATTTTTCCTGTCAACTCGAATAAAATTCTCTATTATCTTCCTCGCAATTTTTCCACACTCACTCTCTAATCTCTTCCTGGCTTCCACGAATATTTCAAGACTAAAATTAGCCAGATCGGTTTGAACTTCAACAACCAATAACTTCCCGATTTTAGAAAATTTTTAATTTTCTTCGCGGAAAGTTAAAAAAATGTAGGGGTGGACCACTCTTAACTTTTAGGAGGATGAAAAATAGATGGTGTCCGATTCTCCACCCTAGCCGATATACACGCTAAGATTCACGAAAATCGGTCCAGCGGTTTCAGAGGAGTTCAATAACGTACACCGTGACACGAGAATTTTATATATTAGATTTATTTTGCTTTGCTATTGTTTTTGGTTTTCAATCTTCTCCGGTGTTTATTTTTTGAGATTTAGTATTTGCTTTCATTGTACGGACATTCGTTGTAGCTCTGAATTATTGAAGCAATTTTCTAGTTAGTTTGGGCCAAACGGTATAGATTTTTTAATTCATCACTTCCTCACATTTAGCGCTGTTCCCTTTTTATAGGCGTTACAATGTTTCCTGTAAAGTTTGCCAAATATCGATATTGTCCGCTTGCGTCATGATTTTTTATTTTGGCTGCTGTTTGCTAATTTGATATATTATAGCAATATTTTATAATAAACTGCTAATTAAAAAATATTAAGAAAAAGCATCGTTTGGGATACTATGTTTATGATCCAATAAAAATATAACTCAGAGATCACATATCTTAACCGAAGCCAAGAACTAACAACAAATGTGTGATACTGATTTATATACAGCTTGAATGAGTTCGGTGTCTCTCGGAGTATACTTGCGTAGTACTAATAGTCCGGAAATGCCTATGTTTATAATAACATTTCATGTCTCCACTTCACTTCGACTCAGTTGAGTTTTATCTTAAAAAAATTTCTCTCTTAAAACATTTTTTGGTTAACCCATAACATTAATGTTTTGAGTCTATCGAAGTGATATAACTGAGCATAATTAGCAAATTTATAACCAATTAAAAAAATTTTAAACTTTTTATTTTATATTGCTTACTTTTATTGCCTCATGATATTTTTATGCAACTTTTTGTTGGCAGCAACATAAACAGGGTTGTAAAGGGTGATTTTTTAAGAGCTTGATAACTTTTTAAAAAAAAAAAACGCATAAAATTTGCAAAATCTCATCGGTTCTTTATTTGAAACGTTAGATTGGTTCATGACATTTACTTTTTGAAGATAATTTCATTTAAATGTTGACCGCGGCTGCGTCTTAGGTGGTCCATTCGGAAAGTCCAATTTTGGGCAACTTTTTCGAGCATTTCGGCCGGAATAGCCCGAATTTCTTCGGAAATGTTGTCTTCCAAAGCTGGAATAGTTGCTGGCTTATTTCTGTAGACTTTAGACTTGACGTAGCCCCACAAAAAATAGTCTAAAGGCGTTAAATCGCATGATCTTGGTGGCCAACTTACGGGTCCATTTCTTGAGATGAATTGTTCTCCGAAGTTTTCCCTCAAAATGGCCATAGAATCGCGAGCTGTGTGGCATGTAGCGCCATCTTGTTGAAACCACATGTCAACCAAGTTCAGTTCTTCCATTTTTGGCAACAAAAAGTTTGTTAGCATCGAACGATAGCGATCGCCATTCACCGTAACGTTGCGTCCAACAGCATCTTTGAAAAAATACGGTCCAATGATTCCACCAGCGTACAAACCACACCAAACAGTGCATTTTTCGGGATGCATGGGCAGTTCTTGAACGGCTTCTGGTTGCTCTTCACCCCAAATGCGGCAATTTTGCTTATTTACGTAGCCATTCAACCAGAAATGAGCCTCATCGCTGAACAAAATTTGTCGATAAAAAAGCGGATTTTCTGCCAACTTTTCTAGGGCCCATTCACTGAAAATTCGACGTTGTGGCAGATCGTTCGGCTTCAGTTCTTGCACGAGCTGTATTTTATACGGTTTTACACCAAGATCTTTGCGTAAAATCTTCCATGTGGTCGAATAACACAAACCCAATTGCTGCGAACGGCGACGAATCGACATTTCACGGTCTTCAGCCACACTCTCAGAAACAGACGCAATATTCTCTTCTGTACGCACTGTACGCATTCGTGTGGTTGGTTTAATGTCCAATAAAGTAAACTGAGTGCGAAACTTGGTCACAATCGCATTAATTGTTTGCTCACTTGGTCGATTATGTAGACCATAAATCGGACGTAAAGCGCGAAACACATTTCGAACCGAACACTGATTTTGGTAATAAAATTCAATGATTTGCAAGCGTTGCTCGTTAGTAAATCTATTCATGATGAAATGTCAAAGCATACTGAGCATCTTTCTCTTTGACACCATGTCTGAAATCCCACGTGATCTGTCAAATACTAATGCATGAAAATCCTAACCTCAAAAAAATCACCCGTTATAAATGAACACGTTCTTCTACAGATACGCGTTCGTTTATGGCCACATGGTAACACGAAGTGTTGTAAAGCTCGCTTAATAGCATTTGCTATATAAAATTAACTAATTTAAAACTATGAAACAAACTTTACAAAAAACTGCAAATTCCGTACAAATTATTCTTCAACACTTCCCACTGCTCACACACATACATACATACATTCGAATACATAGTTTTATTATATAGACATTTTATTATATTATAAATACGTACAGAAACATTATATAAAGTTTTTATATGTATGCAAGTGAACATGTCGTTGCGCAAACTTTTCATCCCACTTGCAACAGCAATTTACTGCCTGCAATTGCCGGTCAACATAATTTTGTTGCTGGCAGCCAATCTCGCAGCTGTTACATGTGGTTTCCAGACGAGCTGGGTGGCAGCTGGCGGTATTGTTATTAATAGTGATTAATTTTAAAGCTGATAAAGCTAAATATTATGAAGATGGCCGTGGTGCATTGGCTTGAAGACGCTAGGTGACCTAACGGTTTCGACAGTCACAGGAGTGGAAATGTAGACATGAATTTTTTTCTTAATTAACGTACAATTTTCACTTAAGATTATAAAAAACGAAATTTCGTTTTCTTAATTATCTTTTTATTCTTCTAAGTGATTTCAGAAAACTATTTTTTCATTGAAGCAATGTTAAAAGTGATTGGTTCCGAGTAAAGCTTAATTTGGTCACTGCGGAACTGAATATATACCGAATCACTCTTACAAAGAAGGCGTCCTCCGTACGTCGATAGCAGTCCATCTTTGGGAACGCTACTGATATTTATTAACAATACTTCGGAGTTGTTGGAGTTACTGCAACTTCTTGCAGATACTTACCGTTAAAATCGTTTCATTGAAGAAAACCGCGAAAGAGAACATATCTAACCATAATGAAAACAAGATTTTAACAAATCTTTTGCAAGTATCTACTTTTCTTACGCACGTCCTTCAATTTCCACTAAGATAAACTAGATTAAACGAGCATAATTAAATTGTATTGCATTTTCTGAGAAGACATACCTTTTTTCGACTTTCCCATGACTTAACTAGTAAATCGATATCAGACACTCGTTTTCTTTATTTAATAAGCTTTTTAACCAAAAATGTATATATAAACGCAAACTCTTTTATCCATCAATTTTTCCATCTTCCCTACCTCACCATGTCATACAACTTTGCATCCGTGCGAAATTACCTTTGAATTATGAAATGAGAACAAATTGCGGTTTTCTTCTTATTTTCTTTCCACGCTCATCTTAATAATTTTCCAACTGGTTACGCCAGGATTAAGGCTGCCAGAAATTGAAGCAGCAGCGGCTGCAAGAGTCGCAAATAAGGTTGTTAAACTGGTAGTTTCAACAACAGCAACGATAGCAGCAACAACATAGATATTAATAATGAGAGCTAACCAGTCAAAGTGGAGCAAAGTCAAGCAATAAACTATATTTTACTATAATATCAACGAGAATGGATGGAGCATGGGTGCCTGTTTGTGGCTACTAAAATGTTTGGTGCTAACGTTCCGAATCTCGAATCTTAGAAATTAGACTATCGGGATTTCAGATCATTGACAAGTAGATATCAGCGATTATTTCAGTATTCGACTAACAGCGAGTGGCTCAACCAATCAACCACTAATTCTTTTTATGAAATTTGTTTCGTGAAAGATTTTATTAAAGATCCATAGTTGAAAAAGTATCTCTTCTTTCCGAAATATTCACTAAGACTTCATAGTCTTTTGTCCAAGCGGATTATATCCTTTGAATTGACTCCAGTTGCACTCCAGGATGAAAACTTGATTTATGAAGCAACCCAGCAATAAGAGTTTAGGAGTATGCTAATATCCCTGGATCGCTTTTTTCGTTGATCAGGATTTGTAATACTACACGGGATTTTTGGCCTTAGCACTAATAGAGAGGATTTAAACTTGTGAGCAGCGGGTTAAAAACCTTTCAGACACCATTTATTAGCTCAAAAGCAGGCCATTTACCAGGCTCTGAGCAGCTGCAAGTTTACATAAGCTAAAACCACTAATGCCAGGAACACCAAAGTAACACAGCAACAACGCTACATACTATTTAACCTGTCACTGTCAGCGGTTTCCGCTCGATGGCTGTTCTTTGAGAATTAAATCTTCATAAACGCATTAGAGACGCGTGTAAGCAGGCCAAACGCCGGGACATAGAAGAAAAAACGCAAAGAGAATGGGTGAAGGAAATGTTGCGTGATGAAAAATTGAAAAAGTTGCTAGCCACTAAAGTGAATAAATGAGTTGATGAAGAAAAAAATAAACGCAGCAAATTGATTGAGTTGGAAAATAAAACCATACCCGTTTAACTGCTAAGCGTGCTGCAGTCGCCAACGTCGGACTATAAATCCAACTATGAAAATACAATAGGCAAAGCAATTTCAAGACCAAGCAATCCAATTAGACGCCTAACCGCATTGCACTGAAATGAGTCGTGTGCAATGCTGCTCGGCAACTAGTCAGCGTGACATCGTTAACTTGAAATTGCGGGATACGAAAAGTAATGTGTTTGTGCTGCAACAACAAACACGATATGTTGCTTGCAATATTACAAACAAACTTTGACTATTGCATTTTGGCATCTCTTAGCTTAACTAGTTGGGACCAGAAGTTTCTAGTTTTGTTCATATAGCGGCTTTTTGAAATACTGTAGCTTACACCTATAGCCTAGACCTTGTTTGAGAATGGATTCCATCTCAAGCCGGAGGTGATGATATAGACCATATCAAAACTTTTTTGAAAACAGAACAATTCACTGAATCCGTTTAAAATATTTTATGCAACTTCTCCTCAGCAACTGGTGTGAGCTTGCTAAACATATGAGCTCACAAGAAAACCAGCTGATGACCCCCGCAGTGATTCCGCATTACGTAGTTACAACAAGTATATGTGTACATTTACGAGAAAAAACCATTTATTTGCTCAGATATATGAATTATAAGGTACCTATCAGCTGGGTGCTCAAGGCAGCGTAATCCAAAGAACGCATGCGCGTACAATGAAAATGTAAACATATGCGCAAGGAAGATCAAGCTGGAGAGCGAAAGGTTAATTCCGATAATGCAGAATAACGACTGGAATAAATTAGTAGAACAACAGCTGGATTAAAGGCAAAAGGAGTTTAGAAAGAAGATGGTAGCATTAAATATTTTGACTTGAGGGCGCGTCACGTAACGAATGAGCTTACAAGCGAGTTGAGCTGCCAAAGCAATGTAAAATGGGTTGATTAAAATTTCTAACGATAGTATTTCCAATATTCTAAAATAAATTGATATTCAGCACTTCTTCAATATTTCAACTATTTATGATGTGTTTCCAAAAGTTGAAGAAGCTGATGTTATTAGCTTTCATCTCAAGTATATTTTTCGGCTTATTGAAGTTTCTTCTTTCAATTTCGTTTAAAATTTTAAGTTCGATTAGTTTTTTTTATTGGAAGAGATGTACTTATAGCTGAAATACTCAACCTGATTAAATTGAATTATACATATCATAAAGACAAGAAAGATAGAATTTGAGAAAACTTTTCGGAATACCATAAAATTTACGTTGACTACACAGTGGCGTTGTCGTCCGACAGTCCATATTGGGCTGTAGAGATATCAACTTCTGGTGATATTTATAATTACCGAGTGCAACAAGCACTAATTTGGTTATTCGAGTGACAGAGTGAAGATGAAGCAGAGAAGAAGATGACTAATCGCAAAACATCTGTTATTGAAAGGTAACAATCCGGAGCGCGAAGTCGAAATTACTTTTGTCTTTCTTGTCCGCTTGCTGTTTTAAATGAAGTAATTTTGCGATCGCTGCACATTCTATTTAGCTGTCATTTTGCGCCCCTTTGAATTGGGCCTAATTAAAAGCACCATGTAGCACAGCTAAGCCCAGTCAGTAGCACAAGTTGCTTTTAACTACTTCGGCATGTTTTAAGCCGGTGAAACTTAATCAACACTATCGACTGGTTTTCTTACTCATCAACAACGGCAGCTGACTGCCTACAACCATCCAGCTGACGCATAGACTACTTGTATCCTTACTCACTTGCCGGCACTTAATTTGTCGTCGCTCGTGTTCACATTTCATACGTGTTTACAATTTTAAATGCACACCGGCGCTCGATGTTCGGCTATTGTTGCTCAATAGTTGCCTGAATCTACTATGTTTTTGGTTGGTGTTGGTCTCTAATTTCTTACATTGCAACTCTTGGTGGGCTTAGTAGCTTTGTATAGCTACTACAGAGAGTTCTCTATCACCCTTTTTCATTGGTCAACTTTCAAAGAATACTGCAGTTTATAGTGATTTAATTAAACTAGAGAATTTACACAGACTTAAGTTTAAAATGTGGTTCTCTGAATGTTAAACATTCTGAAATACAGATATACTTATAAGTATACAAATGAGCAACTTCGTTCACTCGAAATTATTAATAAAATCTCATCAAAATTGAAAATAGTATGTCCAAAAATTGTACAAAAAACAGGAAACGGAAATAAAACAAACGTTATTTGACTGCGCAAGGCTACGTCCTTTTTTCTGGCGCTTTTATTATTCGAACTCTTGCAACATGTTGCTTCAAAAATTTCACAATATCAATGGTATGCCTTTCATTTACGGCTGTTGTTGTATAGTTTTTCAAATATTTTTGCACAAATTGTCACCCAGAAATTGTTCATTTGCAAATAAATAAATTCGCTTAAAAAAATTCCATCCGCGCACACAAGTCGGTATCCACCAGAGAGCTGCAACGGATATATCATTTTCGTGCACACTCGAATGGCCACTCTGATTTTGTTTGATTAAACTTTTCGGTATGAATACACGTATTGATCGCTTGGAGACATGTTCAAAACGAACGAGCCTTTCGCGACACTCGAAACACAAGCATATATGCTTGTTTTAACAGAGTGCCGAGTTGACACTCGTTTGTGAACGAGCTGGCACTCTAACCCGATCGTATTGAATGTGATCGAGTCACACACGAGTGTGCACAAAATTTCAGAATATGTATGTATGTAATTGGCAGTCATGCTATTATTGCGTAGTGATTGTCAACGATTATTGGTTTTGTTTGTTTTGTTTACTTTTTATAATTCATAATGACAACGATAGAAAATTCGGGTTGTGAGAACATTTCCAATTGCACAAACACCTTATCTGGTCTACACCTGAAATTTGTGATTTAAAAAAAATTAAAATATTTAAGTGCAATGAAATGTTTTTTATTTATGATTTATGAATTAATAAATAAAATAAGTTTTGAGTGAATTCTATTCTTAAATTGAATTATTCTTTTATAATATGTACTATGTACGTCTAATATTCAAATTATTCAACCAAAAAAGCTAAGACAGAACGCGTCATCCCGACGCCAACATACATACATATGTGTGTACGTATGTTTATCTATTATTTTTTGGTCTTCGAGTGCCACTCGAGTGTGTCGATCACAATCAACACGTGCACGACACACCCGAAAATATAATATACATAAAATCCGAGTTTGCTTCTTGCACTCGAAGATAGGACCGTCTTGATTGTTCGTTTGCGTTATTTTCGCTTCGGGTTCTAAACTCGATCGAACACGTGTTTGAAGAGTGTTACGACACACTCGTACCGAATTTAAGCTAGTGTGATTGAACACACTCGAACATACCCGAAGCTGCTCTCTGGTATCCACGTGATAAATACGTATGTAAAAATTGCATCGGTTGAAGGCTGCCGCCGTTGCCATGTAAATTATTTTCCTCGTTGTGGTTTCTTTCTCGTAATTTATTGTTCATGAAATAATATTTTTCCACTCGCTTCTGGTGGCGCTCTGTTCAAGTGGTGGCTGCACCACTGGATGCTCTCGTACCTCTGAGACTTTATATTTAAAATTTTTGTGAATATGTTCGTGTGTATAATTTTTATTAAATTAGTAATGCATTTGTTAAATGTGGTAAAAGTATTATATGAAAATAAATGATTCTTGATGGTTTTGTTATGAATATGCTGACCACCTGTACGTAAATGACACGTACAGTACATAAATTTGGAGCCATGTACCGTGTACCGAAGCTTTAGCGAAAATCACGAAAATATACGTAAATTGAAACAGAGAATATTGATGTACGTAATTTGCGTTAAAACAACCAAAAATTGCTATACAATTGTGTCCCACCTGTGACGATGGAATGAATACCCCTAATGCAAATTAAATATATTCACCCAGCTTTAACTATGGGACATTCTCTGGAAAAAAGCCACTTGAAAAAAAAAGTTCTTTATTTTCTTTGACAATTATATATCTTATAGTACATGTAAAACCTAAAATAAAACATATGGTTTTAGGTCTGTGTAACGTGGGGTTGCCATATTATAAGGGCCAAAGTTTTTTGTAAAAAAATTTTCGAACCGTCATAACTTTAAAACTAATGAACAGATTTTAAAACACCATGTGACTTTTTTGTACAGAATTTCTCAAACTTTGAAACTGTATATCGTAAAAATTTTTAAAATTAATATTTCATAGCAAAAAATGAATTTTTTTTTTGTTTTTGTTTTTTATTTAAAATCACGTACTTGAATCTAATCTACGTAATAATTTAAAAAAAAAGCAAAAACCAAAAAAAAAAACAAAAAAAAATTAAAAATTAAAAATTTGAAAAATACAAAAAAATTAAAAAAAATATTAAAAAACAAAATAGGTATATAGGATCTGGGGGAAGTTATGACCCGATTTTTACCATTTCAGGTACAGAGAGAAACTGTTATAAGAAAAAAATTCTGAGGGAATGAATTACAAAAAACAATCTGGCAACACGTCAAACTGTGAAGTTTAATTTTTCCTCGGTTCTTGAATTTGTGCTTAAATTTATTAATATAATTGAAGAAAGTTTTACTTTTAATAAGTGTAATCTAAAGCTAAGTATTTGTGCTAATTTGCTTTTGTGTTATATTTAAATTTTAATTGTATTTTAACTATTTTCTTAAATTCTGGTGCCGAGTCTTTTAAATCATTTGTTGTTGTTATCAATTATCAATTTTATTTCCTACTTTGCAATTGTTTGTGCGATTGCATATTGTTTTTGTTTTAATTTGCTCTTTTTCTTTTGATTCGTCTTTTTTCTTTCATTTTTGCTCACAGCTGTTTGCGTGTTATTTTTAAGTGACTCAGTGCTTCTCAAACTGCTCACTATTATATTGGTTGTGATCTCGGCTAATTCAGTATAACTATTATTGTTTTTCTATTTACTATTATATCATATTTTAATTTTTATTATTATTTACTATTCTGTTTTTTCCTTCAATTTAATTTTTTTTTTTTTTTTTTTTTTTTTTCATAATGACTTGCAATTTTCCGAATTGTACTATTAAAGGCGATTCTGATCGTTTTGTTTCTTGTTGGCTTTGTGACGGGCTTGCCCATCTTAAATGTGCTGGATTGACAGGTAGAATCTTAGATTCTATTCTCGATGGAAAGGGTCTGCGCTGGTCGTGCTTAAAGTGTAGACCGACAGATATTGAATTATTTAAAGTTTTTAAACAGGCGCGCAATAATTTTAAAGAAATCGGTCGAGAACTTCAAAACCTTACAGAAAAATTTAAGCATTATGAAGTGTTGTTTCAATCATTTAAATGCCTAAATGATCAAGATGATAATGCTAAGCCTTCATCAAAACGTAAACGTCCGTCTAATGAAGAACCTGCCACTTTGTCCGTAAAAAGTATGTCACCGGTGAAATTAGACCTTATTAATCTTTCATCTCCTTGCCCTCAAGGAGAGAAGCCTTCCTCTTCAAAAGTGCTTAATCCTCCGATAATAAATAACGATAACCTTAAGCGGAAAACTATTCAGGATCCGCCTCCTATTAACTCTGAGTTTGTGGCAAAAAATTTGGTAGTAATACCTCAACGAAAATCAATTTTCGTTTCGAGATTCGCTTCGAATACCACAATCGAAGATATAAAGTTTTACATCTCGTCGAAATTAAAAATTAACGATATTGATATTGATGTCAGAAAATTTAACTTTAAATACGAAAGAAACATATCTTCTTTCAAGATTGGCGTTTCAGCTGTTAATTTTCAATTGCTACTTGATGAATCATTTTGGCCACCTGGTGCTTTCGTGCGCGAATTCGAGCAAAAGCAACAAAAACAATCTGTAATTGCTCATATTCCAAAAAATGCCGCGGATTCAAAAAACTAATTATAAAAAATTCATTACAAATTCACTATCAAAATGTAAGGGGTTTAAATAGAAAATTAAAAGAATTGTATTTGAACGGCACTAATTGTAATTTTAAAGTCATCGCTTTTACTGAAACTTGGCTTAAACCTCATATCTTTGATAACGAAATATTAAATAGTGAATTTCAAATCTTTAGATGCGATCGACTGAACAGAGTCGGGGGGGGGTGTACTATTTGCTGTGCATTCTTCAATTCCATCTGAAGAAGTTGAAGTTCCTCATGCGGACTTTATTGAATTTAAGTGCATACGAATTTGTATTAATAAATGTTCTATTTATCTAACTTTATCTTATATTCCGCCTCAATCGGACTTGTCTGTTTATACGCAGCATGCTTCTTTAATAAATAATGTTTTTTCAATTGCTAAGAATACTGATTACATAATTGTTCTAGGCGATTTCAATTTACCGTGTGTATCTTGGAAATCTGTTGACGATTGCATTACCCCTTTTTGCACTCGTTTAAGCTTTAATGAGTTTTTGGAAGAAATGTCTGGGATGGGTCTTAACCAAATTAACTTAATTCCGAACAAGTTTGGTAAATTCTTAGATTTGGTCTATGTTGATAATTCTTCAACAGTTTCTGTGGTCCGATCTGATCCTTTAGTTTTGCCAGAGGACTCTTATCACCCTGCCTTGGAAATTAATATCGAAATCATAGACGAATTACTTGTATGCAACAAACAGGACCTTTGTTCTCGGTTCAACTTTGCGAAAGCTAACTTCAAAAAGATTAATTGTGAACTTTCTAAATTGACTTGGCCTGATTATAGTGGTAATATTGAATTAAATGTATCACATTTTAATGAAACAATTTTTAATATTTTTGAAAGATTTGTTCCGAAATGTTTTATTATCAAAAGAAAAAGTTCAAATTTGTGGTATTCGAATGAGCTATGTAAATTAAAAAATAAAAAAGCTCGTGCTTTTAAACTTTATAAAAGAACTGGAGCTCTTGTTGACTATTTAAAATATTCTAAATTGCGTCGTCAGTTTGAGGAACTTAACAAAAAATGTTATAAAAACTACATAATCAAAGTAAAAAATAATATTATTCGTAACCCGAAATTGTTTTATGGTTTCGTTAACTCCAAACGCAGGATTTCAAATTTTCCGTCCGCGATGAAATATAAATCAACAATGTCATGTGACAATTATATTATTTCTAATATGTTTGCAGAATTCTTCAAATCCAATTATTGTTCAAACTACCCTATGAATGTGCCATATCATCAAGTGTTATGTCCGAGTACTGTAATTAATACACCAATTATTTCTGAAACAGATGTCTTAAATTATTTAGTTACGTTAAAAAATTCGTTTAAATATGGCCCTGATATGATTCCCTCAAGCTTTCTTAAAAATTGCGCAAAATATATCTATCTGCCCTTAACTAAGCTTTTTAACCTATCTCTTAAACAAGGTATTTTTCCGTCAATGTGGAAAAACTCTTTTATATTACCTTTGCATAAAAGTGGAGTTAGATCATCTGTTGAGAACTATAGGGGGATAGCTAAAATGTCAGCTATACCCAAACTTTTTGAAGCTATTGTCACTGACCAAATAACTTTCTTAATCTCTCCTTTAATTTCATTCTCTCAGCATGGATTTTGTAAAGGGAAATCTACAGTAACCAACTTGCTTGAATTTGTAAACCATGTGTCAATGGGTTTTAGGGATAATAAGAATACTGATGTTATATATACAGACTTTAGTAAAGCATTCGATAGAGTAAACCACTCAATTCTTTTGCAAAAACTGAATCTTCTTGGTTTTCAACCAAGACTTCTTGAATGGGTATCCTCATATCTTACTAACAGAAAACAACAAGTTTTATTTAATAATACATTATCCGATTCAATTAGTGTCACTTCAGGGGTTCCACAGGGTAGTCATCTCGGCCCGATTCTGTTCTTGTTGTTCATCAATGATATACCTTCAGTAATTAAGTTTTCAGAAATTTTATTATATGCGGATGATGTAAAACTTTTTAAATCATATACTTCTTATAACGAAAGGACTGAGTTGCAATCGGATTTAAATAATTTAGTTACTTGGTGTCACAAAAATGATATGCCACTGAATCTTAAAAAATGTAAAACGATGTGCTTTTCCCGTAGAACTGTTGATCTTTCCCCCTATGTAATAAATAACTTCAGTTTAGAGCAAGTTTTTAGCTTTGTTGATTTAGGAGTTAATATGGACCCTAAACTAAATTTTAATTCTCATGTAAATTCAATTGTCTTAAAAGCTAAAGGTGCTCTTAGCTTTATTAAACGTTGGTCTAAAGAATTTAGTGATCCGTATATTACTAAAATTCTTTTTACAACATTGGTAAGGCCTATATTGGAGTATGGTTCTGTGGTATGGAATCCTAGCTATCAATCCCATTCTGATAAGCTTGAGTCCGTTCAAAAACAATTTTTACTTTTTGCTTTAGGCCACTTACATTGGGATTCAAGATTGAATCTTCCCCCGTATACTAGTCGTTTAAAACTTATAAGTCTTCCCACTCTCACTAGTCGCAGAGAAATGCTAGGTATAATTTTTCTAGTAAAACTTCTGAATGGTTTAGTTTGTAGTTCATTCCTTTTGTCTGATATTAAGTTTAATGTCCCATTGCGTTCATCCAGGCAGTTTAGACCATTATTTCTAAAATCTTCTAGAACAAATTTTGAGTTAAATGAACCATTCTGCCGAATATGTCATGATTTTAATTCGCATTCCAGCACATTTGATCCATCTGACTCAATATTTAGCATCAAAAAAACTATTTTGTCTTCTCTTAATAAATAATATTCAGAAATTTTTAACTTTTTGTTTTTATAAATTTTTAAATCTCAGCTGTTGAAATGTTTCTTTCTGTAGCTGAGCAGTTTGAGAACCGGACGCTTAAAAATCTCTTGCCTTTCTAGACTCGGCAAATTCCGCTCGTATGCGGACTGCGCCCCACGCGTCGGTTGGGCGGGAGGAGGGTAATCGTTTGGGTTAATAATAATAATAATTTACCTATATTTTCGGTGAAAAATTAACCTTAGGCACTGAGTTCTTCATGTTTGATATCATGGGCCTTGAAAAGTCATGGTCCGATTTTGACAATATTTCCACAAGTGATGTCACAGCTCAAATACAGTATTTGTGTAAAGTTTTATTCCGCTAGCTTCATTGGTTCCTTATGAATACATTATAAAGTGAACGAATCAGATGGAATTCAAAATTGGGTTATATGGGAAGTAGACGTAGTTGCGAACCGATTTCGCCCATATTCCACCCGTGTCATCAGGGTGTCAAGAAAGTGTTATATACCGAATTTCATTGAAATCGGTCGAATAGTTCTTGAGATATGGTTTTTGACCCATAAGTGGGCGACGCCACGCCCATTTTCCATTTTGTAGCAAAATCTCAGTGCAGCTTTCTTCTGCCATTTCTTATGTAAAATTTGGTGTTTCTGACGTTTTTCGTTAGGGAGTTAACCCACTTTTAGTAATTTTCAACCTAACCTTTGTATGGGAGGTGGGCGTGGTTATTATCCGATTTCTTTCATTTTTGGACTGTATAAGGAAATGGCTAAAAGAAACGACTGCAGAAAGTTTGGCTTTATATAGCTTTATTGGTTTGCGAGTTATATACAAAAAAACTTATTTGAGGGCGGGGTCACGCCCACTTTTCCAAAAAAATTACATCCAAATGTGCCCCTCCCTAATGGGATCCTATGTTCCAAATTTCATTTTCATAACTTTATTTATGGCTTAGTTATGACACTGTATAGGTTTTCGGTTTCCTCCATTTTGTGGGCGTGGCAGTGAATCGATTTTGCCCATTTTCGAAAGCAACCTCCTCAGGGTGCCAAGGAACATGTGTTCCAAGTTTCATTAAGATATCTTAATTTTTACTCAAGTTATCGCTTGCACGGACAGACGGACAGACGGACGGACAGACATCCGGATTTCAAATCTACTCGTCATCCTGATCATTTATGTATATATAACCCCATATATAACTCTTATATTTCTTGGTGACACAAACAACCGCTATGTGAACAAAACTATGATACTCTGTGCAACAGGTTGCGAGAGTATAAAAACAAAATGGGATTAAATGTCTGCTACGTCCACGTCGTTAATGCTGGGTTACGCTAAATTCTGATAATAATAGTGCGTAAATCAATGATTTTTCATCATGTTCTGAGTTGGTTTTTTATTTGTAGCTCATACAAATATTGCTGTCCCAAAATTCCCTTTGAGGGGTAAAAAGGTGATGAAATAAGGAACATTTTAAGATATTTTCGAAAAAAATCGAAGGGGGCATAAGTTGTTAAAAATTCAAAAAAAAAAATTCATTTTTTGCTATGAAATATTAATTTTAAAAATTTTTACGATATACAGTTTCAAAGTTTGAGAAATTCTGTACAAAAAAGGCACATGGTGTTTTAAAATCTGTTCATTAGTTTTAAAGTTAAGACGGTTCGAAAATTTTTTTACAAAAAACTTTGGCCCTTATAATATGACAACCCCGCGTTACACAGACCTAAAACGATATGTTTTATTTTAGGTTTTACATATACTATAAGATATACATATAATTGCCAAAGAAAATAAAGAACTTTTTTTTCAAGTGGCTTTTTTTCCAGAGAATGCCCCCAATGTTAAACTCGTCATTATGGCAACGCCGTTTGTGGAATGCTTTTATTGTATTTGTTCGTGTTAAAGAGAAATTACATATGTTAAAGCTCCTCTTATTTACATTTATTCATGTATTTTCTACCAACAATTTGTGGAACTTATGCTGACAGGTGATATTGTGGAAGCGACGCTATTGTGTGTGTACGTTGTATTATTTTTTTAAAATGTCGCGAAAACGTGGAGTAAATATATTTAACGAAAAATTGCGCGAAGAATTTTCGTTTATTAGAAAGCGAAGACCGAAAGTGATGTCCTTTGCGAAGTATGCAACACGGGTTTTAGTATTATGCATAGTGGTCGCCGAGATATTCAGTCGCATATTAAATAAAAAAATCACCAAAATGCATTGCACGCTGCCACGTCCAGCCACACACTCAATAGATATTTAAAAAGCTCTACTTTGACCAGAACAGATGCCCATATCGCGGCGTGTGAAGGCGTTTGGGCATTTCATGTGATAAGTTCTAATTACAGTTTTCGCTCGGCCGATCGCGCTTTGAAAATCATTCGGAGTTGTTTCGCAATGTCCAAATTTTCTTGTGCGCGAACGAAATGCGAAGCCATCGCAACCGGAGTGTTCGAACCGTTCGTATTGCAAGAGCTCTAGAAAGACTTAAATGACTGTCATTTCTTCACTATATTGACGGACGCCTCGAATCATGGCAGCACAAAAATGTTTCCGATATTAGTTCGCTTCTTTTCGGAAAAGGATGGCGTCAAAGTGAAAATTATAGACTTGGTAGATGCACATGGAGAAAGTTCCGAAATAATTGTAAATTGGCTGAATGGCGCTATGAACAAATTGAACATAAATAATTAACTAGTTGCGTTTTGTGGAGATAACGCGGCGTGTAATTTTGGCAACGTTAATCGAACCGGCACAAATAATGTGTTCTACAAACTGCAGCTTTATCCTGGATTGATTGGCGTTGGATGTGCAGCGCATATTGTTCACAATACTTTAAAAAAAGCTTGCGACAAAATGCCTTTTGATGTGGAGATGATTGTAGTCAAAATTTATTCACATTTCTATTTGTTCACCGTGCGTGTCGCAAAATTGAAAAAATTTTGTGAATCCGTGGATGTGGAATATAAAAAACTGATAGCTTACAGCAAAACTCGTTTCCAAGGCTTGTTGTCATCAGTGGACTCAATATTAAGAATTTTTGATGGTCTTAAGGAGTATTTTTTGGGAGATCCCAACACCCCAAATTCTTTGCTACTATTTTTTGAAGATCCAAGGGCCAAGATGTGGCTGCTTTTCCTTCGTGATCAAGTAAGTATCGCTTAATGGGAATGAAATGTGTTAGGCACCAATAACTTTCTTTTTAATTTCTTATGTAGGCATCTATTTTCAACAGAACAGTTAAAGCAGTGGAAAGCGACAATATTAATGCAATGGAAGTTGGGCATGCATTCAATTCTTTTGTCCAATCGCTCGAATCTCGGAAAAAAGAAGCAATTTTGTCCGCTACAGTGCAAAAGGAAATGGAACATATTTCTGCTGTTGACGAAAGAGTGTCAAAAGAAGAGATGCAAGATCTCTCACGTCAATTCTATGGTTCGAATATTAATTTAGATTTATTTTCAATTTAAAAGATTTTATTCATTTCTTTCTTAGAATCATGTATAAAATATATTGAAAAGTGGAAAGAACAATTTGACCATATTATGATTTTTGCCTGGTGTGCGCTTGATCAACCACCGCAATGGAAGTTTATCGAAACCATCGCGAAGTACATCGCAACCAATAACCATTTTGATCTGGAATCATCCGATACTGATTTATTCAATCAGTTCACGTATTTGGAAAGATACGTAACCGAAGAGAAAATCCAATCGTGGGAAAATGGTACTGCCACCGATCAACGCTGGGTTGAAATTTTTCAACATTTCGTCAAAAAGAAGGTTCCATACAACCACATGGTCAGAATCATATCGTATATTCTCTCCTTGCCAGGCACATCAGCCACCGTTGAACGAGTATTTTCTCTGATCAATCAGATTTGGAACGATGAAAAAGGTATTTTGACAAGAGTTCGATCTCGATATCATCAAAACAACCTATACAAAAGAAACAAACGAATTTAGGGAAAACGACTTCCAACCAAAATAATATAAAGTTTTCAGCTCATATTTTTCTACAAATATGCCACAATCAATATGACTCTGTAAAATGTTCTCTCTCTTTCTGTTTCTCCATTTTCGCAATATTTTCACTTAAATCATTAACACTTTACAGTTGACTCGCCAATAAATCAGACAGTGCAAAGCGCAGCATTTTACCTTATTATGTAACAATGAAATCAAACACTCTTACCACATTTAGCACAGTCGCAAGCAACTAGTCGTAATTATTAACACGACACACAGTTACAAACTTGTGAAGTTGCTAATGAAGACAACACATTCACACCAGCCCATAGTATATAAGGAGCTGCAGGTCAACCCGAAGACGCTGTGGCTGACAGCGATGATTGCGCAAGCGCAACAGACAAACAAACAAGACAACAACAACCATTTACCCATTTTAGTATCACAGTACATTCACTCCGCAAATGTGACGTCATCAGTGGTTATGGAGGGAGCGCATCTTCACTTGAAGTTAGTTGCGTGAGTGCTTGCCGTATAACTAAGCAAGCAATTATGTTTTTGTTTTGCGAAAAAACAGAAAAATATGTTAACACTTTTCGTGTCATGCCACGCAACGCCGCGGAGCCATGTCTCAGCATTGTGGCATCTACCAGGGATTGGCGTCGGCATCAACAGCTGTTGTGTTGTGATTGCATTGGCGCCTTTGGCAGTTGACGTTGTTGTTGTTGTTGTTATTACAGTGCATAGCGAGTGTACAAAAAAGAGTAAACCGCTGTTTATTGTTGCCCTAAATATTTACAACAAAAAACTCTTAGCAGCAAGCGAATCTTTTTTGACGTCTTATTTCTTCCACGCTTGCCACTGTCTACACTAATTCCCTTGGTTGTAACGTTGCCTTCTAAGATTACGCCATCAACGACTACTGCTTCGCTGGTCGATCGGTGGAGTGGTTCCTAAAACGCCCTCACACTTCACACGTCAGTGGCCGCCAGCTGGTTATGGCACAGAATTTTCGGCGTTACTTTGCCTTTGTTTTTGTTATTGCCTTTGGCTTTTCGAGTTTTCTTCGCGCAGATTCCACAGTTTACGTAAGTCATCGCTGAAGGCAACAACAGTAGGTATGGTGGTATGGAGCTATTGATGGGTGCAACAAGCCTCATCCTCCTCGTTTCATCACAAAGCTTCTCTTTGCCTCAGGCAATCGGTTGCAAGCGTGCAAAAAATCTGGCAGTTATTTCGCTGTAGCAGTGAAGCCCAAGTTACATACCAGTTGGTTAGAAGTCTTTGTTGTTGCCGCTGGTGTTGACAAGCGCTTCGTTAGGCTACCGAATTTTAGAAAGACCCAGACGAGCTATTTTCAACACCTGAGAAAATCCTTTTTTTCGACGCCAATGTATGTTATGTAATAGTTTCTAGGTTATAAGGTCCTTGTAAAGCTATTATACGGGTAGTCGGATACACGCTTTTACGGTCCGGAACCATGATTGTCAGAGAAATTAAGAGAATTGGATTTGAAAGATGTGACTCTGATTTTTACCATTTTTAAATTGAACGAAATACAGGAAGTACATAGGGTGAATCCGACAGAGACCGTGTCAGACAATGGCAACGATTGAAATGTTTTTAATACACATTTTATAGTCCTTGGCCAGCATAATCCATATCTCCTTCAGCAAATTTCTGGACATAACCCCAATCAACATACGAGTATATGAGTAGCTCGTCGAGTTTCGTGAACGAAAAAACGTCACAGGTCAGAGAAACTCGATTCTTTCAAAGAGACTACTTTTTAGAGCTTGCAAAATCCATGTGTAAAAACTATTTCACATTTAATATTATTATTAATTATCTTAACCAAGCATCTCCTTCAGCAAATTTCTGGACATAACCCCAATCAACATACGAGTATATGAGTAGCTCGTCGAGTTTCGTGAACGAAAAAACGTCACAGGTCAGAGAAACTCGATTCTTTCAAAGAGACTACTTTTTAGAGCTTGCAAAATCCATGTGTAAAAACTATTTCACATTTAATATTATTATTAATTATCTTAACCAAGCATGTTTTTAATGCATGCTATCTTAAATGCATTATTTAAATTAATTTCATTGGACTAATGAACTGAGGACCACACACAAATTCTTCACTGTATAAAATTGCTGGTTATTTACTTAGCTCAGCTTTCTAACACTTCCAACCGTCTCTTGTGTAATTGCAACCGCACTCTGTATATGCTACACACTATTTCAAATGTCAAAGATTAGACGCAACCGCACACAAACTGCAATAAGATATCAAATACCAAGCTCCAGTTTCAATTAAGGCATACAGACAATGAGCTTTACGGTTATTGTTACGTACCAACCGTTGCAAGTACTCGGTTTTAGTTCTGTACGTGTAAGCAAGCTATGTTCCTACCTTCCTTCCGTTCCTTTTCATTTTCTTCTTCTCCAAAGTAGCCCATGCAACAGACGTAGAGATTTCTAATTAATAATGCGAGCTGTCATGCAAGAGTACGATATGTGGTGCATGCCACACCAGAAATGCAAACAAATAATTTCTAACACATGGAAGACAATGGCACACATTAGAAGGCGTGCTCTGTAATCCCGTAAGCGTGTAACAAATGTTTTATGAGTCGTGGGTGCAGAGGAGCTGCAACATATAGGAAATAATATCGGTCAAATGTCCTTATGTAATATAATTCTTTTGAGTGAGTATTCACTCAGTGGACTTGAAATATCATAATTCAACAATATCAGGGTTCAAGAAAACCATGACATGCCCTTTAATTAATGCTTCGGAGTTAAGATAACATGAATCACGTTATATCTTGATTTCAGCTATAGTTTCTTGCTAAGAACACTGAAAAAGACATAATGGACTAAGTAGTTTATTACGCGTTGACTTTGTAAAATTGAAACATTTATCTTACTGTCCTCGTAAAGTTTAATATGAAGACATCTACTTCAAGAGCGGCTGCATTCCACATCACAGGGGATTTGATATTAAGTTGGCGCTATTCCCTTCATGCGCGTGCAGTCTAACCAACTGAATTATTTGGTGACATTCACTTCACCTTCAGTAGGAATAAAGGTGAACAGGGTATATGAAATATAGAAAACCAGACTAGATCGAATACATATGAACACATCTAGGTAAACACTTTTGGAAATTGATATATTTTATATAACACCGCAAAGAGAAATTTTGTGTTTGAGAAGTATATTTTTTCGCTCTGAATGACGAAGCAAGGTTAGTTTTGTTTTTGCAGCCATTATACAAATTTGAAAGTGTGTATGATTCTTCAGACAATTTATAATATAACTTTAATCAGTACTCTGTAGGTCCATCTTAATTTTAATACTATTTTTTCTACTTTCTACAGATGAGATTTGAAACTTTGATTTGTCGAATAGCGATTACGAACTAAGTTAATAGTATAGGATACCTCTCGCGGAGCCTCATAGTTCGCACAAAATCGGAAACAAACGTCCGCACTAAATTGCGAGGTGTCAATTGACATCACTAAAATGTTGAATGACATAATGAATTTTTCATCTACAAACCGAGTTCCTGGACGGCGACTAAGAAGAATGACATTTTGTCGAAGTTAAGAGCTGTTCTGTTCATCAGGGTCTTATTTAATGTAAAACCCATGTAATTACATTTCAAAAGCTAGTGATTGCGTTCGGTCCAGTATGAAATGTGACCAGTATGAATTTAAGACAGAACTTATAATACTACCACCAGTATTTCATTCAGCAAATTGTTGACTTAGAAAACTAAACTTAAGCTAAACAATCGAACTTTATCACTCAACAAAGTAAACGAAAAGTAAACTTATGCAATACTTTTAGTTGCTGTGTGTAAATAATTAAATTCCTTAATGTAATAAGAAAATATTTAGTATTCATATAAGGTATAAAATGAAGTGCAAGAAAGTCACAAGCTTCGCAGTAATTTCTGAAAACTAGTGGAAAACACTCCTGACGAACAAATTTGAATTTCCTGTTTTGTACTTTTTGTTTTACTTCGAACTTTATCACTCAACAAAGTAAACGAAAAGTAAACTTATGCAATACTTTTAGTTGCTGTGTGTAAATAATTAAATTCCTTAATGTAATAAGAAAATATTTAGTATTCATATAAGGTATAAAATGAAGTGCAAGAAAGTCACAAGCTTCGCAGTAATTTCTGAAAACTAGTGGAAAACACTCCTGACGAACAAATTTGAATTTCCTGTTTTGTACTTTTTGTTTTACTTCGCTTATACACCTAAGCATGGCTTACTGGGCGATAGCGACTCGCAAAGGGTCGCCACCGATGAAGATCACACCAGTGCTGAATCCCAATCAACGTGAATTCCTCGAAGATGAGCTGCTCTACCGCGAAAAACTGGAAATACTAGCCGAGAACAATACGATTAGCACTGACCTCTTTGTGCGAAAGTTCGAGGATATTGACGACCCCGTGCTGCTGGATAAACACGATTCCTTCTATCATACCACTAAAAGTCTGCTGGTGCTGTTCCAGATAATGGGCGTTATGCCAATACATCGCAATCCGCAGAAGCCGGGGATGCCACGCACCGGTTATTCATGGACATCGAAGCAGGTCTTCTGGGCCATATGCGTTTTCTCTATGCAAACTACGATAGTGGTATTGGTGTTGCGTGAGCGCGTGAACACGTTTCTCAACGATTCCGATCGGCGATTCGACGAGGCAATCTACAACGTGATCTTCATAAGTTTATTATTCACGAATTTCCTTTTGCCGGTTGCAAGTTGGCGACATGGACCGCAGGTAGCGATCTTCAAGAATATGTGGACGAATTATCAATTGAAGTTCTTGAAAGTGACCGGCTCACCGATTGTATTTCCCAATCTATATCCGCTCACCTGGAGTTTGTGTTTCTTCTCGTGGGGTGTGAGTATTGCGATCAATTTGTCGCAGTACTATTTGCAGCCCGATTTCAAGTTGTGGTACACTTTCGCATACTATCCGATTATTGCAATGCTAAATGGTTTCTGCAGCTTGTGGTAAGTTAAGCAATTCTACAATTGTCTTCTCCTTGAGATTAGTCATTGCATGTTCACTCGATAGGTATATCAACTGCACAGCCTTTGGTACCGCTAGTCGCGCTCTATCCGCCTCACTGGAATTAACAATGATGGGTGATAAACCAGCGAAGAAGCTCACCGAATATCGTCATCTTTGGGTAGATTTAAGTCACATGATGCAGCAACTAGGTAAAGTTGACGAAGTTATGAAACCCGTTAGAAGAATATTCTAGGGGAGTCTAATTTTTTGCAAGATCTTAATCATAAGTTGAAGTAATCGATCCGATCAAACCCTTTGATACTTTCAAACTAGTTGTGATCGATAAGATTCATGTTGAACTCTGATTTTCTAAGCTCTACACCAATTCTGCTCCGAATAGCAGCCCTTTTCATCGAGCCAGCTTTTCCTATACTATTTGATCTCCCATTTTCGGTATCTCCATCTCATTTTCAGGACGCGCTTATTCCAACATGTATGGCATGTACTGTCTGGTGGTATTCTTCACTACTATCATTGCTACTTATGGCTCATTGAGTGAAATTATGGATCATGGTGCTACTTATAAGGAAGTTGGTCTCTTCGTTATCGTTTTCTATTGCATGAGCCTGCTCTACATCATTTGCAATGAGGCGCATTATGCCACCCAGAGTGTCGGTTTGGACTTTCAAACGAAGCTCTTGAATGTGGATCTCACCGCTGTGGATAGTGCTACACAAAAGGAGGTTGAAATGTTTCTCATGGCCATAACAAAGAATCCGCCGATTATGAATTTGGACGGTTATGCTAATATCAACAGAGAACTAATTACGTCAGTATGTTGAGTATATATTTTTTCGTCTTAAAAGACAAACTTAATTGAGGAAATTTATACTTTGCAGAATATTTCATTCA
Organism: Zeugodacus cucurbitae; assembly: GCF_028554725.1. Lineage (NCBI taxonomy): Eukaryota > Metazoa > Arthropoda > Insecta > Diptera > Tephritidae > Zeugodacus > Zeugodacus cucurbitae. The sequence continues at coordinate 15,583,982 of NC_071671.1, forward strand.
TGGCTACTTACTTGGTGGTGTTGTTGCAATTCAAAATTACCGAACAGCGGAATTACTCTATGAAACAGAGCAGAATGGAGGTGCTTATGGAGGAATGAATGTTTGAAAAAATTTTGCTTTGTAAAGCTTTGTTGCTTTAGTGAAAGAAATATTTATTTCGATCTTTGTCTTTGCTCATCTCGGATAATTTGTGGATTAGAAGTCCAGTTCGTTCTTTATATAGTTAATTAATTAATATTAAATATTAAATTCAAACTTTGTTCGGTTAGCTTCTTCTTGATCTTCTTTCTCTTCTTATTGATATTAATTAGTGGATATTCCAGCAGTAAGGTAATAGTGAAAGTCCAAATTTGAACATTTAGCTGACGCAGTGGAGAAAAGTGGAAAGAAAATTGCTTCTTTATTAAAGGTGTGTCCTGCCATTCCATCAAACTGGAAGTCCAATATTATTTCTGATCACCATCAAACGGTTTATACATCAAATATTGGTCTACTGGTCGATCCAATCCTATTTTCAGTATTTTAGTCGCAACTAAACTTTGAGTTTTACTACAAACGAAAAGAGACAGCAAACTTAAACTAAAACTTACATTTCACATACATAGAAACTCCACCAGTGTACGTGGATATTTAGTACATATACATACATATATAGTATGTTACCTACTGGAATTCTCTTTAATTTGAGTTCAATTGCTCCTTTACACTCGTATTTGCCATTGACAAATGCCATACCATATCCTCGTGTCATTGCACTTTGTTTGATTTTATTCAGTAGCTTGTGGCATTGTGTTGTAATATGTTTACTCGCACTCCCATGAACATACAAATGTGTTTGCATTTAAACTTTTGTTGTAGTTCAATGACGTTTAATCATTTGAAAATTGATTTGAAATCGTTTGCAAAGTGGTCGTTAACATTTCAAAGGTTCATTTGGCAAGCTAGGCAAATTAATGGCTTTTAAATTAGTTGCACGTCACAACTTGAGGAAGCAAAACATCAAGATGCCTCATTTAATGCACAACTCAATTTAAAGATCAGTATTAACTTGCATTTAAACTTAGGAAAATATTGATCTGGTATCGTTTCATGTTGCTGGATATTAAAATTTCCGTCTTCCTGGATAATCTGCCACCTGTCAAACAGCCACTACAATACACTAGCGAACCAGCTTAAAATGAATGAATATAAAAATATATGGTAGCAAAAATAAACGACAATCATTAACCAAGTGCAAAAAGAACATGCAACCCAGCATACATTCATAATGTACTTTTGTTGATAACAGAAATTTACAATACCGTAAGATAACACGCACCCGTCAGGGCTGCTCTCGACAGGATCCGACCCCATCAATGACACCTGTGACTGAGTCTACCTTTGTTTGTTTGACTGAGTCTACATGAAAGTACTTGAGTGCTCTTGTATGTACTTGCCAATGTTCATTTTCCGAGGTGCTATCGAAGAATTTGTCTGTTGTTGTTGCAATTGATATTTTGAATTTTATATTTCCTTTTATACTTTTTATATCGCTCTTTGCATTTTTGGCTTTTTGCGACAATTTTTCGCTCGTCAACGCATCATACATTTAGCTGTCACCGCCGCTGACATGTCTGACAGTCGATTACCAATATATCGTCATGGCTAGACGCCACATGCGTAGGTATGAATTACCCACCAAGCAAATTTGAGGAATTTTCAATAAGATTTCATGAGATGTAAAAATTAACAACACCAGTGAGCGCATAGATCAACAAGTTAAAGGAAACAAAAATACCATGTCGGTCTCGGCGAATTAAATGGACATAGAAAAATATTAGATTTGTCTCGAACAAAGCTAGAACAATATTTTTTATTGAACACGCAAGCCGGAATAACATCCCTGACAGCTTGCTTCCGCTTATCCGCCGAGAGAAATGTCCTTTGTATCTACCCAGCAGGTACTTCAATAGCTCAGCGCTCCTACAAATCACTTCATCTATTTGAAGTCGTTCGATGGCTTTTGTGCACCGATTAGCTGGATTTAAAATTTTTGACTCACGTGTCTGTCATAACCTTGTGAAGTTCACAAACTCGACAGCATTTCGCATACATCAATACATAAATAACAAGTGTTGGGCTGTCAAAATGTCATACTGCTATAAATATTGTTGGGTTCTGAAGTGACAAATTTAAATCAGATTAAATATTAACACAAGTATACTATGCTCTTAAAAAGTATTATCGATTAGCCAGAAAGCTTTGGGTGACCTTGTGTAAGTTAAAGAGAGTGAAATGAAATTTATGTTCTATTTTATAATTGATCAAGAAAAAAACGAGTCTATCATATTTAAGTTCTCTCTGTAAATATACTTTAAAGAAGTCTTCAAGATCCTTAGTTCAGTGGTGAGTGCAAAAATTACGAACAATCGTCTTAGGAACTATTATATACTAATATGACCACGTCTTGATCTCTATGCGAAATGATAACAACATTCTCAATTACAAACTCAATTACTCAAGCTCAATAACTGTAGATTGAAGGGATCACTCGCAGTCGTAGAATTAGAGATATGTTTTTACGTAACAATATCGTGCTTTATGAACTATTTATTAGAAAAGTAACCTGAGTCAAGTTTTTAAATCGACCAAAGTAAATTGGTAAAAGCTAAAACGTTTAACTTATTGCCATGCTATTGTGCATTGTCGGTATTTTGATAGCTTGTTGGAAACCTAGGCTACATTTTCATACAGAACACATCAACAATAAAATGTTAAAAAAAGAAAGGAAGCTTAACATGTATGAGTATGAACAAATGCTTTCAAGTGCGCGTCATCTCCAATTTATACAAAGCTTTATACTAAATACCCACATAAATATGTATGTATGTATTAATATATGCGCACAAGACAGAAGTGTACGTATGAAAGTGAGCACACTTGTAACTGCAATGGAACAACAGAAGGTAAGAGTTACTGCTTTAATATTTTAAAAGCTTTTGTTATATCACTCGTATGAAAGATTTCTTATATATAATAGTATTACTGGAATTACATGCCTAGTAGGAATTACTTTTCGGGTTGATCCTGGTTTATTGAAATTAAATAATGTAATGTACGATCTTTGCATAAAACGGATGAAATATGCCAGGATAGAATATCTCAACCTTAATTATGTAAATTTATGTTTATAAACTAAAATAGGGGGTCTTACAGTCCGAACTATTGCAGAGTTTCTGCAGATACGATTTAATTAATCTTCAAAATATATTGGACTGAACGCCAATCTATCACTTTAGAAATACCCACTTTTTAATAAATTAAGAACTGATAAAATGAACAATGAAAAAGGTCAAGCTTTTTTATATCCATATAATACCTTTTTATTCCAATGAAATATAAATGGAAAACAGCCCGGCATTCTGGAAAACATGCTGAATAAAAATATGTATAATATGGGTGAGTAGACTTCTTATTAGTCAGATGTTACCCCAGTTAGTTTCTTGATCCTTATCCTAATAAAAGAAGGATTCCAGTCGAAAATATCCTTACTTAACTTATTCACGTCTTATAAAGTGAAACGCAGCCCAAGAAACAAATATCAATAATTTTTATATAGAATGTATTAAAAAGTTAGAACTGCTGAGCTGTATCCAGCTTCAATACACAGTAGCCATATTGACTTTCCAACTGTAGCATTTTCCAATAGGACAGCTTTGGCAATATTTATGAGTTATGAGCTAGAATGCGGGAAATCGCAAACCATGCAGCAAACTCGAGCTTAAAATTCCATACGTGAGTATACAAATCTACATATATATACATATATGTGTGTGGGTGAGAAAAATATCAAGTAATGCGAATATTTGTACTTACATAAATATGTTAGTAGAGTATTTTGGTATTATGTACTTAAGATAACAGGACATACAGATATATGTGCTGCTATTTTCCTAACATAAATATTTCTGCGTATTTTTCAAGATATAAAAATCCATCAAATCATTCATGTACCCTCCTGTAGATGTGTGCTTATTTATGCTAGAAAATACTACATACATATCCATATCATTTATTTATTACATTCACATTTGAATTCGCTTCCATTTATTTTGCCGCACGTATGTACATATGTATATGTGTTTGTGCTCGTATTTCCACTCTTTTCCATTTGAATGTCAATGTGTAGACAAACGTAAACATGCAAAAACACATTCTACATTCTTCCACGGCAAAAACTGATCTATGTGGGTAGTTAAGTGCTCAGCGAAGTGCGAAGTTTGTTTATTTGAAGAAGCATTACAATTGAAGAAGCATTATAATTGAAGAAGCATAGGTACGTTTGTTTACAACAGGCATTGTGTCGAGTGTGTTGAGCGCCCACTGCCGCCTAGTCGTTAGGAGAGCATTTTTTAATAACTAACGGTCCGGAAATAAAAATTTCCTTCATCCAAAACTTAATCTAAAACTTGTGGTCAAGGCCATATAAAAAAGAAGAACTAATTAACAAAAATATCCAGGCATCTGATTTTTTCGGATTTCTTTTGAGTAAAATGCTATTACTGTATGTTTTATTATATCTGAGGCTCTTTGCTCCCTTTAAAATGTAATAATATTTAATTGCTTTTAATTTACTCTTTTAAATCTATTTTAATGATGTGTCGTATCATTATTTAATTCTTATTCGCTTTGAGTTTTTATTTCGAAAATTAGCAACTAAACTTTTCAAAAACTTTAATAAATTTGATTCACTTTTCATACATAAGCTTAAATCTACTCAAGTAAGCATAACTTGACAGGCATTTATTTTTGTCACGCTTCGGTTTGCAGTTGGTTTCAAAATTCAATGCAACACATGGTTAAGAGCTTAAAGTTGTTTTTCTGCTATAGGTGTTCTTGTGGTGTTCAATCTTATGTCTCATAGAGAAAGAAGAAAAAAGGACCAGGTTGTTTGAAACAGTTTTAATGGGGATCATAACATTTAGTTCGCCCATACCGATGTCCCGAAGTCTATTCTACTATTATTAAGTTAATTTGATCCATATTTCTATTAAAAAGTAACAAACTCTTTAGACACTTGTTGTATTTATTTATCCATCTATCATTTGCCTAAAGGTTCTTCGAAAGTATTTTTATTAGTCAAACTAAAATCTACTGCACACTTTTGCTAGTCACTGTCATAGGCAATTCAACTCCATAAACTAATTAGACCCACGCGGCGTCAAAACCATAATAAATTAATTCAACGTACTCGCAATATCCCAAAATATGCTTTTGTCATTCATTAGTTTGATAAAAAAGAGAAGAGAAAGAATAGTAATTATTAATTTTCAAAAGTACAGCAAAGACAACAAGGAAAGGGTCTGTCATATATTAAACACATAACATAAAATAGCAAAACATGGATATATATTATTGTGCTATTTAGTAATTGCTAACTCATTTTAAGCGATTTCGATAACTTATCTTAATTCTTTAGGTTGTTTCTTTGAATTAACTTTTCTTTTGTTACTCATAATAATAACCTAAAAGCAAAATATCTTTTATAAGTACATTAATATTATGATAATTTTATGCTTTAAAAGCAATATAAAAGTTGTTTTCCGATTTTCCTAACATTCTATAGTCACTCTTTTCCCAAAATATTCTAAAAGTCTTCTAGATATAATAAAATAAATATATATATTACAGTACCAGTTCCCATTTATCGTCACTTGCACAGTAATGTGGAAGGAATCTTATTATACTCACTTATTTCAGTCGTAATTTAGTCAAATCATTTTACGAAAAATTACTGTCATCCTCGGAGTTCAGTCTTTGCCATTTTATGCAAATAAACTTAACTCTAAAACTTATTGCCATCGAGCCAAAATGTCGCAATAGCAAGGGGTCGCGATTGCTGATATTCTATATTTGATTACTTTGTTCTTGTTTTAGAGCAGCATCTTATATAAACACTCACACCCCCTTTCGCTTACAATAGCCTGGGAAAATATTAAATGAGAAGAATGATCAAAATTAAATGGCAACTAAGTTTGCGCTTAGAGTCAAGTTACTGCACCAACGACAAGAAGAGAGAGCAATTAACGATATTGCCTCCACCGAAGCTCATATTGCACCGATTTCTCTTTCCGAAATTTGATTATTTTTTCGGGGCAAATAGAAATTTGCAAAAGCTATAAAGTAATTAAGAAAATACTGGCTTAGAGCGGGTGAATGAGGGGAGGAAATTTGATATTCAAACCAAATACAATAGAAGAAACGTTGAGCATTTAACTAATGAGTTTATATGAATTAATTAAAAATTGCTCGTACACTTTCGTGCATAATGTTGTTCAAGAGAGGGAACTATCTAGTCCGTATATATGTTCGAATTTCAACATTTATATTATGAAAACATGTAATGTAGTTCTAAATACGTACGAATGTATGTATAGCTCAAGCACTTAAATATTTAAGTAATATTTTTCAGTTCCTGTTTTGCATTTCAACTTTTATACAAATTTTCGTCGCTGATTATGCTTTGCCAAAGCATGTGTGGCCATCAATATCAATCCTGTTCTTTTTTGCTCATTCAACAAACAGCTCGCTCCGTAGAGTGTGGTGAATCCCTGCAGTTTCCTAACTCGTTGACCCATTTCGATGGCAAGCACATACTATAAGTATTTATGAATGTCGGTTCTCCGCAGACTGGAGATAGAGTGATGCGTTAAGACTTCGGTAGCTGCGCAGTGAGTTCAGTTCTACGTGGAGTATTCTATATTTCTGACGCTTTTTCCATAACTTACAGCCAGCTTGCTCTGCTGGCATTCTTTCCACCATCATGCCTTTTGACGCATTTCAACTTTATTATTTTAATGTAAATATTTAATTTTGCTGGCTAAGTCGATTTGTTATCCGTATGTACGTATACATTTATATATTCTATATCCGTATGACAAGGAGAACCGGCCACCAGCCACAGCAGTTGCCTTGGCCAGACCGTTCTGGATCCAACACACATTTTCATCGTCCGGATTTCGTCAAACGGAATTGTGTATTCTGGTTGTTGCCGTTGACGATGTCATTAGCATTGTTGCAAAAATCTCTGCCAACAGCATTTAGCTTTTGTAATTGCCAACATGTTTTTTAATTTTCTACTGCTCCACTTTTTAATTTACTCATATCTGTGTCAAACTCCCTCAGAGATGAGCAATCATGTGAATGACATTTCATTCTTAATTATTTTCTGTCAGTTACTAAAGAGATGCAATATTAAATAAAATTAAATATCTGCAATTATTTTATCTCACCTTTTCATAGACTCTGATTTAAGACTTTTTGAAAGGAAAACTGAAAATTGTTCTTTGCAACGTCTCACCTCACTGTCCTATTTACCCAAACCGTTTCATTTTACTTCGATATTTACTCTCATTTGCATTTTATCCTTCTGTTCAATTTACATATTTCTCACAAAGCTCATTAGTAAAAATTTTACCGAAAGTAAGTCAAACTGAAATTCTCTACCCGCTCTCACGAAATCTCCTGCGATGCGTTTTCGCAACAATGATGCAGATTTTCAATAACAAACACTCTTCACTTGGCATAAACTCGTATTTACTTTCCAATTGACTTTCTATTTAAACATTCATGAGTTTTCAATTTTTATGTCGTGCTCTATGCCGTTTACCTCATTAAGCTTGAAGAAAGGTAAAAACCCAACGACAGTGAAGCTTGTTTATAGCTTGCGTCAAGCAACTAGTTGCCTATGGTAGGTAGTTTTATCAACAACAAATCTCTAATCACTCTTTTTATGTGAGCGCTTTTGATGTCTTGCGTCTACATATCTGTTTTTGTAACGATGAATGAAGATCTATGGCTATAAGTAAAGTAAACGATACGGTGAGTCTAAAGTAGGATTAATTGAAACACGTTCGTATAAGTAAAAACAAGGAAACCTGTACTGACCTCATTTTTATTATTTTCATATTTTTTATTTTCTAATAAGTAGTTCGTTGTTAGTTCATTCAACTACGAGATCTTCAACCAAACATTATTATTTACTTCTTCATATCACTTAGGTCTTTCATATGATCTTACCGTACCTGATCTATCTGTACCGAATATCACTACTCACATTATAGAGTGTAAATAAGAGTATGTGAAAGTTGCATTTCCCTCAGACTAAATTCCATTTCCACTACGGTTATTTGCCCAACTTAGCTTTCTGTGATAGCATCAACATCAACACTCATCTACAGCGTAAAAAGATGCAACAAGTTTATACTTGCGGTACTAGGGATTCCGCTGTTTTGGTGGAATTATGAGAGATGGGATAATTGGCGCACCAAATTGCCAACGAAATTCATAGTTCCACCGCAGCATTGGCAGGAAGAACCTTCGGTCAGCGTGCAACTACAGAGGGCCTGTCATGTCGTCCCACGGCACTTAATTTTGGTACACAGCAAAATCTCGCTTCAAGACAATTTGCTGTCCATGGATCAGTACGGATTTATGTCACCAGACTAAGCGTCTGAGTAATGCTGCTGCGTGGCCATGCGCAGGTCTTCTCGATTAAGCGCTTTGTTATTACATTTGAAGTCAAAAAGTTACAAAACTGGGAGCTTTCTTGACTTTTGTTCTAACATCTTTTCACCAGCTCAAGGAAAAAGAAGATCAACTGTATTACTTAAATAACAATAATCCACTCGGATTGAAAAAGTTAGGCGGCGGGTGGATATCCCATTCAAAAAAATAGTACTGAAAACTCAAGGAACAACGAATATATTTATTATAAAGAATTTCAGGTATATTGTCATGCCCATTTGAAATCCTGGTGAGACGGGACCATCCGAAAGCATAGTCGACCTTAGATCGTTTGTAGAGTATTGGTTTATAAATGTTCAGCGATTTCTTCCATTCGACTTAAGTTATGGAACAGAACGTTTGTACATAAATGTCAAGAATAAGCGCTCATATTCACAGCTGATATGAAGAACTAACCATATTAATGTGAGGCATTCGCCGAAACGAGTTGAGAAACAAAATATTTCCTACTGAGCATCTTGGTAGTTTTTCTTTTCGTAAGGATTTTTCAGTTTCCCATGTAGGCGACTATAAGAGCCAACTCACATTGCGTGTTACCAAACTCCATCCTCAGTTATATAATTTTTCATTCTTCACCAATTAGTTATGAATATTGCCATATATACTGAGGAGGGGAACTATTGTTCATACTTTCCTTTGTGCTTTCTTTTCCTTCTTTCACAGACAATTTTTGTGCTCTACAAAATGAATGGAAGTGGAAAATAGCCCTTATTAAGACTTTTGATGTGACAAAGAAGTTGTAAGCGGGCGCATACCGTTTGACGGAACAACGTAAGCAGCGGATGGTAGATAGCTATTATATTACTATCACCCAAAAATTTGCGCTATTAATGAAAGGCATGAAAGACGTTAAATTCTACTCTTTTAACTCGCAATCATTGGAATTTTTCTGTTTCATTCAGCAGCTTTAAAAGGAATTATGCACAAAAGTGGACTCGCTGCCATTGTGTAATGTAGTAGTTTCAAGTTTTAATTTCTTTGTCCTTTTTTGCGCAGCGCTAACTCTATTAACCGGCAGCGAATTTCATTTCATTTCATTCCACTTCACCCACGTCTTCATTTTCTTCGTGATTTTCATCAACACGCTCGAAACGAATACATTCATTCAACGCGAATTTCACCCTAAATTATTTGAGGAAACTATTGGAGTGTTTCCCTCGTGTGAATCCACATGCTTTGAGTAGCTTGGTGCCCAGACTTAGCTAAAATTCGAGAATGCCAGTTGGGTATCCCTGCTTGTTCTAGCTTCTATTAACTAATTTGCTTTAAATTAGTCGAGAAAGTTCTCAAAAATTTTGTACGGCTTTTTCTATGAAAATGCTACTACCGCGGAGAAGGGGAATCTTACAACTAATTATGCAAAAAATATAGTTTGGAGAGAATCAAGGGAATTGAAGTTTAGCGCGTAAATTTATGATAGTGTGCGGAGGCAAGCTCAATGGGTATTAGTTCAGCTGAGGGCATCTGTGGCAGGTCCATAGCAACTGTGGTGGTACGAGAGAGATAGTAAGGCGCGGATAAGAAGGCTAGCCGAGTATTAAGGGTAAGTTTTTCATTATATAATACATTAAAAATGAATGAGATTTTACTATTGTAAGTCAAGTCAACTAAAGACGCGGTTAATTTTGTGCACAACGTAATATATATGCATTTAGTTAGTTTTAAGAATTTCAGTTCAAAGAAGATGGGTGCAGCACTATGTCGTTCTAGTTTGCCGAAGTTTAACTATGTGATAACAGGAAATTTAACTATGTGTAGGGAATGATGATGGACTATACCCACGGTAGTTGCTGCTATTTAATCAAAACGTAACCGAGAGTTGTAGCCGTCCGAGTGTTACCATTTTGTGTTAAATTGGAAGTTTTCATCAAGAATAACAAAAGGTTAATAAAATGATAAGAAGACTCGAAGAATATGGTGTAGATTTGTTGAACGAAAACAAACTATTTCAAGCTTTCAATAGATCAAATATTGGATCAAGAATATATAGTTAGATATTATGAAATCTTTTAATACAGAATAAATTAAATATTGTTTTGTGTGAAACATCCTGTTTCTTCATTTGGTGTACTTATTTGTGTGTTTGTTTCTTATTACAACTATTCGACGTTTGTTTTTCCTTCCAAACACAAATATTTACGAAATAATTGAAATGGCAGAAAACAAAAATTTGTGCCGAAAAATTATAAAAATTACGGCATTGGTTCTAGCATTTATATTGTTAGTGAAAACATTTCTGTGTTTTCTTTTGTCATTTGCCATACTCGAAGAACCGCCTGAGGACTGGCCACAAAGACTTAAAGGTGAGGATTTGTAATATTTATCAAAAAAAAAAAAATCTCGAATTTCGTTCTTATGACCACTTTCAGATGACTGCCATCCCAAATGGTATAGTTGGTTCTCGCTAATTCTGAACGCTGTTGGTGTTGTGGTCTATTCTTATATGTATTTTGGTATTCTATATGTACTGCCATACAAATATGTACTCGCCACTGCAACAAAAATAGTTTTATCACATTTTCCACTCTTTAGACACACAAATTTAACCTCTTGGTGGGACTTATTGGGGTAACTGCTTACCTCATAGTTTCCGTAACAGCTCACATAATACTATGGATAGAACACACAAAGCCACACACGATGATGCAATTAAATTGGATGGTAACCGGTGAATGATATTATTTCTGAATTATTCGCAGTGAATTAATACGCAGTTTTTCATATTTCAGCTTTGTCCGTCGTTTGCAGTCCATTATCCTACATTCACTACCGAAGAATTATTTCGAATGAGCGAATGCAAGAAATAGAGGAGAGCAAATCAGCAGAGAGTAAGCAGAATTGAATATTGCAGAATATCGAATTGTTCAAGTAAATTTTAATAAATCTAGTTTTAATATATTTTTTGAAGAAGGTTTGAGTTCTGTTACATATTGTTAAATAAAAAAATAACTTGTTGGTATGTACTGAGTTATTTTAACTATTTTCCGAGTTCTGTGGGTACTCATTGTTGTACTATTAAGAATCGCGTATTATCGACCTATTTAAGTACCAAGTTGTGAGTACTTTTGGCACTTGGAGCAAATTAAACCAGAACTTCTGTTAAGCTATACAGAAGAATACATCAAATTATTTTACTGAAAAGATATACAAATCTTCCGTTGAAAGTAGAACAAAATTTTGGCGAAGTTAAAAGTTCTCAAGAAAGATTAAGCTTTGAAATAATTCATAAGATCTTACTCCCAGCAACGATGGTACAATTTCTTGATCACTATGTGACACTTTTTCATTGTTTAGAAACCGAGCCTAATTTATATATGCAGTTGTTAAAGTATGGTTATATTTATGCAAGCAATTCTTACATTTAAGTACCACCCTAATGTTCAACTCAAATCACTTTGAAATATAAAACCCAGTAAGTATGTCAGAGTCGTTTTCAGCACGCTCGCAGCTATCAAACGAAGCATTGACACAATTGACTGCAAATGCCGAAAGGATGCAGCAAGTCGGCTACCGCTCACCCATACAAACAGACTCACTGATATATGTATAAGAGGGAATAAAAAGCCCACAAGCATAAAAGAACACACACACAAACATACAACACAATCCAATTACATGTAACGTGCAACCAAATGGGATGGAACTATTGATGCCCTCAAATAAACACGTGGTGAGAATGTAATTGAATGCAAGTGCTTTGTTGGGAGTTACATAAGTGCATGCATGGAAGGCATTGAAAACTGAAACTGTTTACGATCCCACAAAACTTTAAGTGTATATAAAGAGAAAAATTAATCTCTCATACATACTTTTGAATATCACAATAAGGGCTGAATACTCCAATTCGAAATATAAGGTTTAAATTTCAACTTCTAGCAAACAATCTAACGACACATCAATTGATTGCAATCCGATATGTGTTTAGTAATATCAATATAAAATAAGTTGGAGTCAGCTAAAAACGTATATCCTTTCCTCCATTCAAATTCTCAAAATTTAATAAAAAATGTCTTACAAAAGCATGTTGTATGTCAAGTGAAGCAATCGACTTGTTCAAATGCAAGGGAACCAAAAACCAAACACATACAAATGCCACACAAGAACCACATGCTAAAAAAGTTGTTGACAATTTTGTGCCGAAGGAGAGAGATTACCAATAACTTTGCAGCTGAACGAAAGGAAAAAACATATGAGATTTATTTTTTGTAATCGAATTGCAACAACACACGTACAAAGGAAAAGTTAAATGTATCAAGCGGATTGAAAACGAAGAAAAGCTACAAAATATGCGGTTGCTTTGTGGAGTATGAGCTTATAGTCGTGACTTCCGCGTGTCGTATTGAAGCCGCATATAAACTCAGCTCATCAAACACATTCGAACGATATTTGAGGGAAGGATGATGGTGACTTTATGTTATTTATAACAATAATGCCAAGATGGAAATTCAATAAATGCATGATTTGATAGACAAAATAAGCATTGAATGAACTTAAATAAAAGCGCATAAGTTGGTGAAAGTAACAAACACAAGAGGTAAAAGTAAGTTGTGTAAAAATATTGGAGTGTTTTTCATTTCACTGTCACTTATAACAGCTAATTTGAGTAGTTACTGTCGACAAAATGGCTTATTAAGAAGATAATTAAGACATTTCAAAGCATACCCCTAGGCGCGATTTAAAGTTTGAATATTTTTAGCGAATGCCACTTTAATAGTTAATGAGAATTACTAGAATATAATTGTATTTGATGATGCATTAATACACCTAAGTACAGCGTTCAGCTAACCCAACCTCAAAGTATCACTGCTTCTTCTATGTTATTTGCTTTGGCAGCATTCAAATTTACTTTAAACTTCAACCACGCTGCTCTTGCTTAGTCAGATGGATTTCAAATTAACTTCAGCATCCGACATTTTTAGGTACTTTTAGATTCAATTTTCGGCAAATTTTCATTGCTGCATGGTCTTTCAAAGTCATGCACTTTATTACAATTCACCTCCTTCTGTTTATTCATTTCATTTTGCATTTAATCCCGTAGAATATCCACAGAACCCTACAACTGTAAGTTTTCTTACCATACTGATTCATGTTGCCGTTTTCATTTTGTCCATTTTCGCTTGAGTTACAGTTATTGCCGTAAATTGCTTGCTTTTCAAACTTTTCACACATCAACGCCTTGCCGCAACCGAGTCTTTGCCTTTTTTGCAAAGAGAAAGGTGGGTCACCTGCCCATGTTACATGTGCGTTTGAATTGAAATTTGTAGTGGAGTTTAAGTTAAAATAGCTTTCATAACTATCGACCATCCGAACTCATTTCCTATGCTTCTTCAAATTCTCTGCAGCAAAATCCTTACTTAGATTTTCCATTCATTTCACTTGAATAAACATCTGCCTCCTTCACCTCTTCGTAGTACATTTGCATATTTAGCCATAAGTTCAGCTGCGATCTTCAATACTCACCAACACATGTCCTAGAATTCACAGTTAGATTTCTACATTTCATTTTACGGTGCATGTATCATTGCATGTTTTGCGAACATATCAGACATGCAGGTGCGAAATAGTCACATTTGTCCGTCGAATGCAGAAACTTGGCAACTTAACAGATTGCTGAAACTTGAAATACGGTTACAGCTCGCACAAATGGAGTAACCAACGCTAGCTATTGTGTGAAGGAGACTTATGGTAAGGAATAGAACTCAAGAACGAAGGAAGGGCGTGAGTTGAAGGGTGTAGTCGCTCTACAAGGACACCGCACTATTTATATGTAAATATATACATACTTAGTTACATATCTACATATATATAAGTTTCTTGCTGTCCATTTAAATGGAAAATGTTATCACAGTGAAAAAGAAAGGCAGAAAGAAAAATTAGGTGGGGAGTTGTTACAGATTGTGTGCTCGACTCAGACAGATGGCTGAAAGTATATCATACTTAAAATCATCCAAGAGTATTTTGTCTGACTGATTTGTATAACTGTTCTGTGTAATACTCGTTTAGTTTACAACAAAAAGATTAGATGCTTTCCACAAAATGGCGGAAACCGAAAACCTCTACAGTGTCATAACTAAGCCATAAATAAAAATATGAAAACAAAGTTTGGAACATAGGATCGCATTAGGGAGGGGCACATTTGGATTTAATTTTTTTGCACTCAGATTTTTTTTACAAAATGGAAAATGGGCATGGCGTCACCCACTTATGGGTCAAAAACTATATCTCAAGAACTACTCGATCGATTTCAATGAAATTCGGTATATAACACTTTCTTGACACCCTGATGACACGGGTAAATCGGTTCACAACCACTCCTACTTCCTATATAACTCAATTTTGAATTCTTCGGATTCGTTCACTTTATAATATATACATTAAGAACCAACGAAGATATTGGAATAAAACTGTACACAAATACTGTATTTGAGCTGTGACAACACTTGTGGAAAAATTGTCAAAATCGGAAGAACTCGGTGCCTAAGAATAATTTTTCACCAAAAATATAGGTAAATCTCTCAGATATTGTAATGTAATACATTCCCTCTGAATTCTTTTCTTATCACATTTTGTCTATGTACCAAAAGTGGTTAAAATCTGGTCATAACTTCCCCCAGATCCCATATACCTAATTATAGATAATATAAAATTAAGTGGGCGTATAGTCCTCGATATAGTCCACCGTTTTGGTGCTGCTGGCCGACAGGGGTAATGCTCGAAAATTTTACGAAAAGATCCGGCGACTAACTGAAGGTTTCAAGACCGGAGCACACTCCTGTAGGACCCCCAGAGGTGATCTAGTTATTGATGAGCAGAGTATACTGAGTTTGTGGAGGGAACACTTCTCTAGCCTGCTGAAATTCGAATAGCAATTACCCCAATTACCCTTTTGAAGAACAATAAGGCGGCGGGGGCCGATGGATTACCGGCCGAGCTATTCAAATACGGCGGCGAAGAGTTGATAAGGTGCTTGCATCAGCTTCTTTGCAGAATATGGTCGGAAGAAAGCATGCCTGACGATTGGAATCTCAGTGTACTCTGCCCAATACACAAAAAGGGAGACCCCACAATTTGCGCCAATTACCGTGGGATAAGCCTCCTCAACATCGCGTATAAGGTTCTGTCGAGCGTATTGTGTGAAAGACTAAAGCCCACCGTCAACAAACTGATTGGACCTTATCAGTGTGGCTTTAGACCTGGAAAATCAACAACCGACGAGATATTCACCATGCGCCTAAATCTTGGAAAAGACCCGTGAAAATAGGATCGACACACATCACCTTTTTGTCGATTTTAAAGCTGCTTTCGACAGCACGAAAAGGAGCTGCCTTTATGCCGCGATGTCTGAATTTGGTATCCCCGCAAAACTAATACGGGTGTGTAAGCTGACGTTGAGCAACACCAAAAGCTCCGTCAGGATCGGGAAGGACCTCTCCGAGCCGTTCGATACCAGACGAGATTTCAGACAAGGTGACTCACTATCGTGCGACTTCTTTAACTTGATGCTGGAGAAAATTATAAGAGCTGCAGAGCTAAATAGAGAAGGTACAATCTTCTACAAGAGTGTACAGCTACTGGCGTACGCCGATGATATCGATATCATTGGAAACAACACCCGCGCCGTTAGTTCTGCTTTCTCCAGACTGGATAAGGAAGCGAAGCGTATGGGTATGGTGGTGAACGAGGACAAGACGAAATATCTCCTGTCATCAAACAAACAGTCAGCGCATTCGCGTCTTGGCTCCCACGTCACTGTTGACAGTCATAACTTTGAAGTTGTAGATAATTTCGTCTACCTGGGAACCAGCATTAACAGCAATAACAATGTCAGCCTGGAAATCCAACGCAGAATCACTCTTGCCAACAGGTGCTACTATGGACTAAGTAGGCAATTGAAAAGTAAAGTCCTCTCTCGACGAACAAAAACCAAACTCTACAAGTCTCTCATCATTCCCGTCCTACTTTACGGTGCAGAAGCGTGGACGATGTCAACATCCGATGAGACGGCACTAGGAGTTTTCGAGAGAAAGGTTTTGCGGAAGATTTATGGTCCCTTAAGAATTGGCAACGGCGAATACCGCAGACGATGGAACGATGAGCCGTATGTGTTATTCGACGACATAGACATAGTCCAGCGAATAAAAAAACAGCGGCTACGCTGGCTAGGTCATGTTCGAATGGATGAAAGTGCTCCAGCTCTGAAAGTATTCGATGCAGTACCCGCTGGTGGAAGCCGAGGAAGAGGGAGACCTCCACTCCGATGGAAGGACCAGGTGGAGAGGAACCTGGCTTCGCTTGGAATAACCAATTGGCGCCAAACTGCCAGAAGGAGGGATACGTGGCGCGCTGTTTTAGACTCGGCTATAACCGCGTAAGCGGTGTCTACGCCAGTCAAGAAGAAGAAGAATATGATTGATGATTAATGTATATTATTCAGTCGAAATATTTTTGAAATATCTTTAACCTGTTAAATAATTTAATCGAGAAAAATTAAAAACAAAACAAGTGGAATATTTCATTATAAATAGATAGCAGGTTAAAGAAATATTTCTCTCTTCAACTTAAAGTATAACCAAGTATATACTATATTACTATATACAACATAGTAGACCTCAACTCACATACTGAACTCCCTCTGGTCCCCTCGAAATCAAACCCTTGGCTAACAGCATATCACACAAGGAATCAAAGTTTCAATGCACTACCTTGGAAGCAAAATTCAAAGGCTTGTAAAAGTCCGTACAGTACGATTTCATGTATGTATTTTTGCAACTGCATGCGTGAGGTCATTGAATGGAATTGCAGCTCAGTGATGTATATATTGTCAATTGTCTACTGGTACAAGGGACTTTCGTTGGTAACTTCAATCAATGCAGAAAATGTGTATCAAGAGGACTCTAAAACCCAACAACAACAGTAGTAAGAACTAAACTCAGCTATAATTTGCTGTCATGTGAGACAAATTTCTAAATCGTATTGCTTGCAACAGAAATGAAATTCAATGAGCCTAGCATGTGAATGAATTTGTGCCAATGATTAGACATTAAAAATGTAGACGGAAACTGTATTTCACTGAATTGCACTGCCAGTTATTTGAGTGCATTTGCAATGAATGGCCGACTTACATTTACGGTTTGCTTTAGTTACAAGTGTTACAAGTTAAACAGTGGATATTTCAGTTTTCGGATACCTGGGCAAGTTCACACTTCTACAATAATGAAGATATCGCATTAATCAGAGGATATGTTCTTCAGAGATAATAACTAGCAAGAAATTATTTCTTTTTGCAGAATAAATATTTTATCCACATCCTAATGTGAACTCTCACATACAGTTGCACATTCACATATGAAAAAATAAAATAAAAATTCTTACAGAAATCTCGAAGTAACTATTAAGCACCAACCATAACCACTAGAGTCCTGCTAAATTAAAATGCTTTCCATTTCATCTTTCTACTTTGCATTCACTGCTCAACAACAAAAACCTTGCAAAACAATAATAATAAAAACATGCAGTGCGGTGAAAACTTTTACCTTTCATCTTTGCGGTGAACCGCACGGTATGCCAACGTAATCTACGTAAACCAACAAAGCATGAACAACAACAAAAACAATACACTTTTATTACTCTTACACACAAGTCTGACCCTGCATGTGTTCAGTGTTAATGCTTATTCGTGTGTGTAAAAGTATCTCCAGCATTTATTCTTCAAATTTATGTTATCCACTAAGATTTTATTTCGCACATGCCACGCATACACACTCTCCTACACAGACAAACAAATATGTTTATTTTGAGTGAAAGAAACAACCCGCTCGCATAAAAGTTGCATTCACTTTCAGATGAGCTTTTAGGTTATGCTGAGGCTGCATAAGAACAAAACGTTATATTTGCACTCACCTATGCACTCGCTTCGTTACACAAGTATTATAGATAAATTCTATACTGAACAAGTAAGGAAGGGCTAAGTTCGGGTGTAACCGAACATTTTATACTCTCGCAATTTATTTATTTAACTTTATTTTATTATATAATACACAATTTGACCCACATATTCGTCATATATATTGTATAAAGTCCATTGAAAGTTGGAAACCATAATATTAGGTTAGAAGCACCGAGGTCCTCGTGTTCGATATATGGGGTCTTAAAAACCTATGGTCCGATTTCGGCGATTTTTAGAATGGGGCTGCTACACTATTAACATAATATTTGTGCAAAGTTCTGCACCGATATCTTCACTAGTGTTTACTTTATATATTGTAAAGTAAACGATTCAGATCGTCCTCAAAGTTCTGGTATATAGGAAGTAGGCGTGGTTGTGAAGCGATTTAGCCTATTTTCACAACATATCATTGGGATGTAAGGAAACTATTACAAACCAAGTTTCATTGAAATCGGTCGAGTAGTTCCTGAGATATGGCTTTTGACCCATAAGTGGGCGACGCCACGTTCATTTTCCATTTTGTAAAAAAATCTGAGTGCAGCTTTCATCTGCCATTTCTTATGTGAAATTTAGTGTTTGTGACGTTTTTCGTTAGTGAGTTAACCCACTTTTAGTAATTTTCAACCTAACTTTTGTATGGGAGGTGGGCGTGGTTATTATCCGATTTCTTTCATTTTTGGACTGTATTAGGAAGTGGCTAAAAAAAAGTTTGGTTTATATAGCTCTATTGGTTTGCGAGATATGTACAAATAACCGATTTGGGCGTGGGGCATATATACTTAGCAAAATTAAGTGAGCGTATAATCTTGGATATAGTGCACCTTGCTGGTGAAAATGAATGAAATCGGATTCCTCAGCCCTCATATCTATATATGACAGTTTTCGTTATTCTATTAAACTTTATGCCGAATTTATGGGTTATATAAATTTGTGGGTTATATAAATAAAATTTCTTCAATCAATTGCGAGAGTATAAAATGTTCGGTTACATCCGAACTTAGCCCTTCCTTACTTGTTATTAAGTACGTTCTATATATTGAAATTAAAAAAACTGAAAATACTAATATGACATTAATCCTAACTTAAGGCATCAAATCACCTGAGTTCCAATCATAATCTATGCCAAGAGCTCCTTTCTCTAATTAATTTTATGTCATTTTACTAATTATGACATAAGTTAATTGAGTAATGCGATGCGCATAATATTTCTAATTTACAAATGCTTTTAGTTTTACACAAATCGCGCACAATCAATTTGTATTTAAATATCGCAAGAGCATATACATACATTCCGTTTTTCTCATCCAAACTCGCACACTCTTTTCATTCATTCATTCATTATATAAAACCTCCGGTTTAGCGTTACAGTATTTCGAGGTAATTAAATATTTATGCTATGACAACCCGAAACAAAAACCTCCTCTAAGTGCAGAAGAGTTTCCGCTGAGCGGAGTATAAGACAGCATGACATTGACAAATTTACAGCGTCATCAGCAGCAGCGGTGGATGAAACAATCAACAATGCTGACATAATGCCAGCAGTAGCAAAAACACATGTGTATATAACAAGGCTGCAACGCCTAAAAGCACGCAATAACATTTATATGTAGCATATGATATGCGTTGGTAGCAAGGAAATAAGTACCCATGGGTGCGATCATCAACAGTGTGACGTGGCCTCAACTTATATACAAAATTAAAAAAATAGTATAGACATTAATCCCTCATTTTTTGGAAGAATAAATGTAAAAATTAAAACACAAGGCAGCAAAACTATAATTCAGATTCAATTGCATATTAATTCTCTGTTACGTTCACTTTTTTCCTGCATAGGAAATGTTAAGCCCACGTAAAATATTGAAGATTACACCAACAGAATTATTACTTTTATAAGAAGCTCTACTGAAACAAAATGTTAAATGTTAAATTTGTTCTCAAAACATAAGGTGGATAATTGACGACTTAGATCAGAGTACAAGGTTTAATACATACTTTGTACTTTATAAGAGAATGCATAGATTTTAATAAGCCCGCCTACATATATAGTAAATAATTATAGTATAATAATAATTGTCAAGTACACAGTGGTTAACAAATTTCGACCAGTTGCTATCAACTCTTATAGCCCACCAAAAATTTCGAAGCACTACACTTTCGCTTCATTTCCCCCTGATAAAGTGTATAACAACGCTTCACCACACATTAATTTTGTTACAGATGAAACAAAAACCAAACCAGAGCGCAAAGCTTATCAGCGTGCGGGTTAAGCAATAAGCATTCAAGCAAATGGCATTGACAACAATTTCAAAAAGAACGAATAATAGTGTCATTGCAATGTTAATTGGTAAAAGTAAATTGGATGTACAAGGCGTATGAGCAACTATGCACCAAATGATAATTATGAGGCTATGTTGGGAATTCATTCATATTCATTGATATTTTTGTTTCCATTTTACTTGTTATCGCTCAAAGTACCTAATCATTACACAAAAACATTTACAAATACGGCATGTGCAAAATATGGAAGGGTGCTGTATGTAATGCCCATGCACAACATAATGGGTTTGAGAATCAAAGCTTTTCGCTCAACTAAATGTGAAACGTTACTATCGCGCCGTTATTGTAAAGAAAACCAACAAGGAGTGAATGTAATGAAATAGAAACTGACGAAATAAAAGGAACCAATTTTTAACTATAATGTCCTACTGCCACCCTTTTTATTTTTTAACTTTTTAGAAGCAGTTTATTGTGTTATCGCATCAATGTGATTATTCATCCTAAATTCGCTTCCTTAATGTCACCCTACATTAAGTATATTGCTAATATAAAAAGTTTGTGCCATTTATTTCACGCTTATCAAACCAGTACAACCAGCTTCATTTTTTAACATGACATTTGCGCTAGAGCAAATACGCTACAAATGCTACTATACCCAGTGGAATCACCTTAAATTCTTCACTATGCAGGATGTGGAATGTAGTCTAATGTACGAGTATTTATTTTCACTTGAGACTGGGCAGAGTATTACAACCCTGCTTCCTCTTTTTACACAAGCACACATACTTATAAGTATACAAGTTTTGATGCCCTTTCATACTCAGTGGGGACGCTTGCTTGTGTTTTATGCGCACGAGCCATATATAATCAGTATATTTCTGCACTCCACCCTTTCAAGCTGTTTATTACAAAAGTTTCTCTGGCTTTTATTAATAAGTTTGTTTGTATATTTCCTATTTTCTGTTTTCCATATTTTATTTCGCTTTGTTGACATCGATAATATTATGATTAACGCACTGCAGCACGTGGACCACCTAGTACATGCATTTGTTCTCCCTCTCTCTCTTCTCATGGTAATATTTTATACTTAGAAATCTAATTTACAATCGGAATTTAATTACAAATTGTTGTTGCTTTCATTGGGAATTTTTTGTCCTCTACCAGAAAGCTCGGTTATATTTTTTGATATTAATTATTTTCGTTTATTATTTGGTTTGTAAAACTCAACATGAGCGATCTTTGACAAGATAAGATATTCACCGTGTTCTATTCACCAGCACACAAGCCATTACTTCGGAGGTCACATTAAAGTCTTATATGTAGCCGCATTCTTTATTATCACCAAATAATTATGTGAACCTATTATCTAGAATTTATTTATGTTAACATTTATTTATATCTGCTCTAAGACAAGTTTCAAACATTAAAAAAAAGTTTTTCTTGCATAAGTATATAAAATCAACAGCGTGTATAAACAAATGTCAGCTAAACTTTGTGAATATGTATAAATGTACACATATATAGAACCAGCATGCAAATTCATTTAAATTTAACAGGCAGTAAAATTAAAACATGATAGACATAAGTTAATCTAATGGTAAACATTTTTTGATACCAAACCATTTTTAACGAAGAAGTCTGTTAATTGTAAAATACCACCATTTTTCAAACGGTCAGTGACTGTCAATTCAGACGCGTTTCAAAAATTATTTGAGAGTTGCAACAACAACTATGAAGTCATAATAAAATTTGAATACGTGGAATAAAATTAAGAAAATGAAATTAGATCCTTGAACTAAAGTGGCTTAAAAAAACTCAAAAGGCAGCAGAAGCTACAGATACCACGAGGTGTATAGGGCTTTTTCGGTTGATTTCAATTTTTTTTCTACATGACAGTCCTTTTAGGATTTCTAAGAGAAAATTTTATGAAAAGTCTACACGTTTTTTCTCCCCTAGGCTTTGAATTTACAGTTGACACAGATTTTTATACTCTCGCAACAAAAGTTGCTAAAGAGAGCATTATAGTTTTGTTCACATAACCGAAAATTAAACGAGTTAGATAAAGGGTTATATATACCAAAGTGATCAGGGTGAAGATTGGAGTTCAAATCCGAATGTCTGTCTGTCCGTCCGTCCGTCTGTGCAAGCTGTAACTTGAGTAAAAATTAAGATATCTTGATGAAACTTGGCACACTTATTTCTTGGCACCATAGGAAGGTTGCTTTCGAAAATGAGCAAAATCGGACCACTGCCACGCCCACAAAATGGCGAAAACCGAAAACACATAAAGTGCCATAACTAAGCCATAAATAAAGCTATGGAAATAATATTTGATATGAAGGATCGCACTATGAAGGGGCATATTTGGATATATATATTTTGGGGAAGTGGGCGTGACCCCACCCCCAAATAGGTTTTTTGTATATATCTCGCAAACCAATAGAGCTATATAAACCAAACTTTCTGCAGTCGTTTTTTTTAGCCACTTCCTAATACAGTCCAAAAATTAAAGAAATCGGATTATAATCACGCCCACCTCCCATACAAAAGTTAGGTTGAAAATTACTAAAACTAGGTTAACTCATTAACGAAAAACGTCAGAAACACTAAATTTCATACAAGAAATGGCAGATGAAAGCTGCACTCAGATTTTTTTACAAACTGGAAAATGGGCGTGGCGTTGCCCACCATATCTCAGGAACTACTCGACCTATTTCAATGAAACTTGGTTTGTAATAGTTTCCTTGCATCCCAATGATATGTTGTGAAAATAGGCCAAATCGCTTCACAACCACGCCTATTTCCTATATACCAAAACTTTGACGACGATCTGAATCGTTTACTTTACAATATATAAAGTAAGCACTAGTGAAGATATCGGCGCAGAACTTTGCACAAATACTATGTTTATAGTGTGGCAGCCCCATTCTAAAAATCGCCGAAATCGGACCATAGGTTTTTAAGGCCCCATATATCGAACACGAGGGTCTCGGTGCTTCTAACCTAATATTATGGTTTCCAACTTTCAATGGACTTTATGCACTATATATGACGAATATGTGGGTCAAATTGTATATTATTAATATAAATAAAGTTAAATAAATAAATTTCGAGAGTATAAAATGTTCGGTTACACCCGAACTTAGCCCTTCCTTACTTGTTTCTTTTTGTTCATACCCATATGCATATGTATGGTATACTATATTTGTAGGCATATAACGATAAACATCAAGCAAATAAATTACAACGATTTATTTAGTTGAATCTGTGGCAGCTATTCGTCATAATTTTGGCAGCATGTGATGATAATAAAAACGAATTTATCTCACTGACAGCCAGACAAAAATGTACCGTAATTAAATTGCTGATTTAACCACACCCACGCACAAATACATGAAATTAGTTGTCATGTGTACTTAAAATCAACTTTATAAAGTCCCTAGAAGATGGCTTGAGATTACACTTGCGTACTTATTTGGGCTATAAAATTTTTTGTACCAAGTACAAGTTTTAAGTACAATTGAAACTCACAAGTTTTTGAAAGAACAGGCATGGTGGAGCAATGAACAAGCGCATGGTGAGCACAAGGCTGTGGCGGCGAGTTTGGAGAGTGAGAAAAAGGCTTTTGTAGTTGCTAAAAATCTTTTGTAAGCCATTTACATGTGCTATCAGTTGGATGTGTATGCTCTTAAAAGGTCGTATGGCTTAGACAGGACTGCTTCTAATATTACACAGTTAAACCAGTAAAAGTGTTTGTCATTGCTTTTCTGTGACAATTTTGGGTAACACATTGAACTGTTCGAAACAAATGGTTAATCTACTCAAAATAGTGAAATCTACGTTTGTTAATTTATACCTAATTTAAATTATAATTGTCATTTTAACGTCATAAAATCTGACATTTTAAAATCGCGTATATACTACTTGAGCTCAAATAGAAAACGAGGGACTTCAGAAGGTTTATAAGTTTCAAAATCGGCGTTGTGTAAACTTACATAGAATTTTATGTAACTTATTATGCTCCTCTTGATAAATGAGTATTCTTTTGAAGCCCGCTTACATGAAAATATTTTTTGAGACTTAAATTTTTCGGCAAATATGAAAAGCTCTAAAAGTTCTGTGTTGCCCAGTAATGTTTCTATTTTCATGTCATTTCGTAATTTCTTATAAATGTAAAAAATATATAAGCAAAATACGAAAATGTTTAAAGGTGACAGATTTGTGGCGATTGTGATAGTCTTGGTGTTTTGTGCGAAGACTTTCTTTATGTCCTTCTTTGCGCTAAATCAATATCCGCGTTCGTATTACCTAAAAGTGCAGATTAGTGGTGGGTGTAAGAGAATTCTTGAATAAAATTCAAATAAATTAAATTAATGAGATGAAACAATTTTTAATCCTTCGAAAGTATTTGCTGAAAATCAATACGCGTCAGAAGAAAGAAGTGTTACTCCACATTTATTTCTAATTTTGTATGTTAAAAGTATTTTTTGTTTTATTACTAATTACAGCTTATGCAGAACCCACGACATATTTATGGTTCACTTTCATTTCGAATTTGACCGCTTTCATGGCAGGTTTTTTCCTCTTCGCAGGACTCTGTGAGGTAATATTATACTACATATATATGTACACATCGCTCATTTATATGCATAGTGTCACAATTCAAAAAAGTCGATTTTTCAGGAGAGCGATTTCAAGTTTTCAATTGTCTTTATTTAGCAAATGTAGAAAAATGCCATCAGTTTATTGACAAATCTTGTGGTCTGTAATATATTAAATACAATGTTGAGCTTAAATTGACCAAATAGAGTGTACTAATGCTTTTTCTTGGGAATAAATGTTACCCACTTTGAATTATGTCGTTATTTGTGAAAAATATAAATCAATTTCACCGTCATAAGTCAAATGTGTAGTTTTTGCTGAAAGAAGCAATACGAAAAACTTAATTCCCTTCTCGCATATATCGTTCTAACACAAAATATGTCATTATTTCGTAAAAAAAATATAACTAATTCTGCATCGGAATGAAATTTTTATACAATCATCATCATTTATACAATTATCATCGTCCATGAAATTGCGCAAACTTCTGCATACTCAACTGAAAAATCTTGTTTTTTGAGTTATGACACTATTCATGTAAATGAGCGATATGTGATTTTCGTTGCAAAAATATAAAAATTATCTTTTACTGTTTTTTTGCAGAATTTATATTCTTTCTTTTTGCCCGCATTTGCCGTTATTGTATGCTACATTGTGGGTGATTTATTCCTCCATTGCCTTTTTGTATTCATCACTACTGAATTTCATTTGCTTATGATTGTAAATTTTTGCTGCACGAGTGAGTACTAGTTGATTTGCATACTAAAGAAAAATAATAATGTTTTCCCATGTTCACGTATTAGGTCTACAATTTTGCTTCGGCCGTTTTCCAATAGACGTCTCTAGGGTCAAGCACTGGTCGATTAAATCGATTTTTTTATGTCGAACTTGGACTATTGTGTCAACATTAACCCAACAAAATATTTGTAGAGATCTGTTTGCATCCCAAACTTATTCTCAACTGAAAAATGTCACTTTTCTCTAGGGTCAAGCACTGGTCGATTAAATCGTTGTATATCGTTCTTGGACATTTGTGTCAACATTAACCCTACAAAATATTTGTAGAGATCTGTTTGCATCCCAAACTTAATAAAGTTGCAGACCTAATCAAAATGTATTCAACAAAGTGAACTATGTATTTGACATACCCGTTTTTGACAATAAAATAGTAAACAATTCATGTATTTTTTTACATTAACCCGTCTTTCTTATCTTGAACAATATAATATATATTGATAAAACTGTTTGCAATTTGCCAGTTGGAGCTCAAAACATTGGTAAATTGTTTCTATGAGTTGTTTTGCATAAGCAGAAAGTATTCGGAATTTTCTTTTATACATTTAAATTTTTTTTTTTGGTTTGAAATTTGTTTACTTTTGAATTTCAAAATTTGAATTTTTGAATAAATGTAAGGGTTAAATCAATGGCAACAAACATGTCAAATTCGGGTAAAAAAATGAAATATCATATACTTAGTTCACTTTGTTGAATACACTTTGGACCTAATATAAACTATTGTTTTTTCATTGTATGCTAGAATTTATAGGACTGGTTAGTTTTAAATGTATTTAATCATTTTAATTTTTTTAAACATGTTTTTAGTTAATAATAAATATACTTTAACTTTGGATTATTTTCATTTCAGTTGTATTTGCTGGCTGCATGTACTTTATCCATAGATGCTCTAAAGATTTCTATGAACTCAGTCCTACTCAAGAAATGCCGCGAACGACATCTGTAAGCAACTAAGCTGTGGCTAAAGGTGGATTTTTAAAGCAAATACAGCAATTGAAAATTTGTAGAAAAACTAAAAAGTAAACATTAAAAAAATGTAAAATATGTCTAAACTCCGTTTTATATCATAAAGAATTCACAATAAATGAATTATTTAGAATTATATAACAGCTTATCACTTATGAATTTATTAAGAATTTAACAGAAAAATATGAAATTTCAGCCACAAATCTATGCAGCAAACTCTTCTCCCTCTTCTAACCAACTCACATGTTGCTCATACGCAGTGTCTAACTCACTCTGACTTACCCAAACTAGTAATAATCCCACTTATTGACTTGAGATAATAAATATTACATGGATTAACATTTAAGCAGAACTTATTACAAATTTGAAAGACAAAAACCCACATTTTTCGTACCGTTAAGCGCGTACATAAGTATATGCAGTAGGAGTAAGAAAGAAAGTATTTACGCCTCGTCAGCTGAGATGTGCAACAGATATGCACACACGCAAAATCACTTATACATATTTATACAATATATGTATATGTATCTCTAAGCTGCCATCCATGCAATATTTCGTATAAAAAGAGAATAGAAGTGCAAAAGAAAAGAGCGAAGAAGGGAATGATATCGAAATGTGAAAAATGCAGAAAAGCGGCAGCTCACTAGAGTTTTATCGTGAACAAAGAAATCATTTGCAGTTATGTGTGGTGTTAATATTCCTTTAATATATAGTAGCGGGCACAAAAATGATTATTGAGGCTTTGATAATTTGGCTGATTTTATTAAACATAATTTTAAAGGATTTAGAATGTCATACTTTTAGGAAAAATAGTAGCACATTGAATAAGGAGTTGTACTGAGCTTTTCATTAATATCTTTCATTCCATTTATTTTAACTCTTTTGCACTCTGTTTGTCTTCTCACGGCAAATATTTACAACCCTATATATGTATATACTTTCTCTATACTATTAAAACAATTTATTTTCGTTTTTGCAATAAAAAAATACTTTATTATTTTATATCACATGTGCTTGGTACAAGCGTGCAAGTAAATGACAATTTAATTTCGCTTTGTGAAAATTGCTTTCCATTACAAAATATTTAAAAAGATTGCAAATGTATGCAACACTTAAGGCACTGGTGCGAAAGAAAGATTTATCCACACACTCACGAACACACTTGGGCATGTGTATTTTCCACATCTGCGTTTCAGTTTAATTAAACTTTTTGTGGAGTCTTCTTATTCTTCCCCTGTTGCAAAGAAATGTGTGCAGCTGTTTGTTGTAGTTGTCTTCTTCATTGTTCTTAGACATTTCTTTTGTGTAAGAATGTAAGCAACATTCATGCAACATTTTGTTTGTTTTATGGCAGCAGAACGCAGTTTACTTCACATTGGAACTGAAAAAACTTGTTGCGCGTGTGTGAGTGAGTCATTTATGTTTCTTTTGTACTCATCTGTGTAACGTTATGCACGTTATTCTGTAAATGCTGTTTCTAGGACGCAAAAGAAACCAAAAAAAAAAAAAATAGCGCATGCATTAGCTCTGCAAGCCACAAGAACGTATTACTTCACACTTCTCGTGTCCGCTAGAAACAGCTAGCAAAACCCAACATTGCTGTTGCACTAACATATACATAAACATCTAACCGTTATAATGTATACTTTGTAAGTAAAAAGTAAAAAATAATGGACTACACATATATGTACATCATTTAGACTCCGTGTTTGTTTCTTGCGATCACTCCATTTTGAAATCCCGTACTTTTGTCGATTCAAACTAAAAGAAAACCAAAAGTAGTTAGTTTAAGGTTTTCCCGCCACATCCAAATTGTGGCTAATCGAATAAAGCTTTTCTTTGATTCGAATATCACTTCTTTCTACTAAAAAAGCAAAATCTGATTTAAACTTTCTTACAGGATTTTTTACAGGATACGGCTAGGCTTACAGCCGTATACTGAACATAGAGATAAATACAGAACATAAACATAATACTAAAAGCAGAAAGCAACAACCATGACATAAATAAATTAAGCAAATCAAATGAACCCCGCGTGTAAAACTGGACACAAAGCTTGTGAATGAATAACTGTTTACACAACCAGTTGTCACCGACATTCCACAGACCACCGCCTTAAGCCGCATTGACGAACTGAAGGAATAATAGTATTACAATACTATTGTTATCCTTGCCGTTGGTTAGAGCTTACGAACAGCTGTAAAAATTGCTTTAGCGCAATGATCATTTTGTTAGTGGAAAAATAAACTCAACAAATGCAATGATTCCGGAGAACTGACAAAGTGGTTAAAAAAAGAGTGGATAAAAGTTACGAGTTTGCCACAGCATTCCGCGTAAACAAATGAGATTACAATAAGCACGGATTAACAGAGTAAAATAAATAATATACAAAGCTGAAATGTTTAAAGAGCTTGCAAATGAGGAAAAATTCATTGAGCAATGAAAAATAAGGCTGACTCTGACTAAACCTGATGAATGGCACACAAAACGTGGACCACAATGCTGCGCTCACAAAATAATATAAATATCTTGCAGAAACACCAGATTTGATAGGAAGTCTAATTGACAATTGGCAATTTTTTATCCGCTTTGGAAAAAATGGCTGTCGGACCACCTTTATCTGCCTCATACCGAACATGACCTCACTGATTACATGAAATTCATTCGAACTTTGCGTGATTCTCTCTAATATAAATCTTTAAATATTTTCATTTAAAAGAAATGCTCTTAAATCTGACAAAACTACCATTAATGTGAATGTATATCAACTATTTTTAAGCCGACCCTCCGCTTCATTGGTACTCGTAATTGTTGGTTGCATAATACTTATTAACAACATTTAAGCACACCCTGGCTGTTGTTGTTGTAATTGTTGCAACATAGCTGTCCCATATTCCACTACTGTAGTATTTTTTCACTTTTTTTGCCTTTGCAATTACACTTCACGATACAGGTTAATAGCCAAAGTCAACAAGACAACGACTGACATCGAAACCACTTAAGGCAACTGAACTTGACGTAAAGGTGTGCTGAGCATCGAAGAAATTTTATGAGTGTGCTTCTGCAGAGGGCACTACTAAGATGGGCGGTCGGTTGGGATAAACGTAAGCAGGACGGCTGTAATTTCGTGCCTACATATTTACCGGAGAACAGGTAAATATGTAGGTTTGTATGGATGTAGTTATAATATTTTAAAGGAAATGAAGGAAAGGCCACGACTAGGTAGTGGTAGGATAGCTACGCCTGTTTCGAAGTTTACACCCAATATGTTTTCTTAATAATATTATTTTTTTTTGGAAGAGTACCGATACTTATTTGTATTCATTTGTTAAGAAAATTCGATTTTGTCCACTTAAACACAGGAGCTCTAATCTGAAATCATCAGATTGTAAATTGAGTGGTTTTTCTACAAAACATTCCCAAACCTGGATAACTAAGTGGTGGAGCAACCATCGTCTAATCTTATATCTCTAATTTAAGGATTCAAAATATAAGAGGTCCCAACATAACAGCTCTACATTTGTATTAATATACAAGAATAAAATAGTCGATCCGATATGACGACAAACCTCGGTTCCAAATAAAGACCACGCAATTTAATCTAAAAATTATATCGATAAACTGTAAGATTACCGATTTAAGAGCGGTTGTAATTTGAATACTACGAATTTTGAATAATCTCATGTCTTCGGTCCGGACTGAACTTTACGATGCCTTACTTCTTCTTGACTGGCGTAGACACCGCGGTTATAGCAGAGTCCAAAACAGCGCGCCACGTATCCCTCCTTCTGGCAGTTTGGCGCCAATTGGTTATACCAAGCGAAGCCAGGTCCCTCTCCACCTGGTCCTTCCATCGGAGTGGAGCTCTCCCTCTTCCTCGGCTTCCACCAGCGGGTACTGCATCGAATACTTTCAGAGCTGGAGCACTTTCACCCATTCGAACAACATGACCTAGCCAGCGTAGCCGCTGTTTTTTTATTCGCTGGACTATGTCTATGTCGTCGAATAACACATACAACTCATTGTTCCATCGTCTGCGGTATTCGCCGTTGCCAATTCTTAAGGGACCATAAATATTCCTTTCTCTCGTAAACTCCTAGTGCCGTCTCATCGGATGTTGACATCGTCCACGCTTCTGCACCGTAAAGTAGGACGGGAATGATGAGGGACTTGTAGAGTTTGGCTTTTGTTCGTCGAGAGAGGACTTTACTTTTCAATTGCCTACTTAGTCCATAGTAGCACCTGTTGGCAAGAGTGATTCTGCGTTGGATTTCAGGCTGACATTGTTATTGCTGTTAATGCTGGTTCCCAGGTAGACGAAATTATCTACAACTTCAAAGTTATGACTGTCAACAGTGACGTGGGAGCCAAGACGCGAATACGCTGACTGTTTGTTTGATGACAGGAGATATTTCGTCTTGTCCTCGTTCACCACCAGACCCATACGCTTCGCTTCCTTATCCAGGCTGGAAAAAGTAGAACTGTTGTTTCCAATGATATCGATATCATCGGCGTACGCCAGTAGCTGTACACTCTTATAGAAGATTGTACATTCTCTATTTAGCTCTGCAGCTCTTATATTTTTTTCCAGCATCAAGTTAAAGAAGTCGCACGATAGTGAGTCACCTTGTCTGAAACCTCGTCTGGTATCGAACGGCTCGGAGAGGTCCTTCCCGATCCTGACGGAGCTTTTGGTGTTGCTCTACGTCAGCTTACACAGCCGTATTAGTTTTGCGGGGATACCAAATTCAGACATCGCGGCATAAAGGCAACTCTTTTTCGTGCTGTCGAAAGCAGCTTTAAAGTCGACAAAAAGATGGTGTGTGTCGATCCTATTTTCACGGGTCTTCTCCAAAATTTGGCGCATGGTGAATATCTGGTCTGTTGTTGATTTTCCAGGTCTAATGCCACACTGATAAGGGCCAATCAGTGGCATTAATGTATGTATATAAATTATCGCTCTCAAGCAGCTCAAAGAGAATGACTGCGGCCAAAGCAGGTTTCCAGAAGAAGCTCTGCTCCCCGCTGTTAAGGGCGGAGTCAGCAATGTATGCAGAGATTCCGAAGGGAAATGCGCAAATGCTGAAAGCTATTAAACGATAGTGAAGAAACCCGCTCAGAGCTTTGACAATTTACCTAACTGTGGAATGAGTATATGACTATTCTCGCTGAGGTTTCAACGCTGTCGGTAATATGTAGATTCAACTGGAGCTGCAGCAATGTTCCATCTATCACGTAATGTAGTATTTTACGTCTACGCCACTTAACAACTTTATGCCAACCGCGGTAAAACACCGCTTCCTCTTCCTTAAGTTGACAACCTTTGTGCATGTGTCGTCTCCTTTGTCACCATAACAAGAGAGGGCTTGTGTATTATGTAAGTAAGTAATAGCTTTCGCAATGAAATATAGATTTTACAGCTTCTATTGTAGTTGAGCATTGTATTATTGTTGTAATTTTTGTTGTGTAGCTTACAGGCAGCGCATGTGGCACGTGTAAATGTCGTATTTACCTCATGAAATGGACATGAATAAATTTATGAGGGCAATATGCAAGGCTACACACCCTCCGAAATGTTATCGGCTTGTCATTTGAATAAGCATGTATGTGAAAATATAAGAAGTCCTATATTAATAGGTGAACACCCCTAGTGATAAGTAAGTGTGAATAAAAATAGAAAAACTCAAGACGGGATTTTTAAATAAAACTGTCAAAGGAAGGAACTACAAAATTATATAAAAAGTGCGGAATCTGTAAAAATGAGAAAGGTTAAAGTATATTTGAATAATATTCATAAATTAAAAATAAATGAGAAATAATGATTATGAAGCCTTTACGAACTGTAGATGGTTAGAACGAGCTTTCAATCAAAATAAGCTGGCAAATTTATACTTTATTATAAACGTTTTTGACGATAGACCTCTTAAGAAAAAAAACTACGGTGTTTTGGCAAGTTGTTCGAATTACTAAAGTATAATTAACTCGAAAAGTGTAGACAACGACTAATAGAACCTTAATTCTTTACTCCCAACATTCATGTAAAGAAACTTTGTGTTCAAGAAAATATGATTTATCATACACTTCCTCGAGCGAATGAGAAGCTCAGGTCTTGTCCTTTGAAAACTACGATTCTTTGTAAAATGTTAACTGCTATAAGAAAAAATCTTCAATGGAGTATTAAATCGGTATAAAAAAAAATATCGCAAAATTTTCTATGGATTCATTGTTGGTGGGTCCAGTATGCAAAAATATAGAGAACAATATGTATAAGAATCAAGAAAACGCATATGTTGTCAGCGTATAGTGCATCTCAACAC
Source organism: Zeugodacus cucurbitae (assembly GCF_028554725.1). Lineage (NCBI taxonomy): Eukaryota > Metazoa > Arthropoda > Insecta > Diptera > Tephritidae > Zeugodacus > Zeugodacus cucurbitae. Next base: position 15,617,450 of record NC_071671.1, read on the forward strand.
TAATTTGGATTGATGCACTCATATGGTGCATTAAGTAATTTATTCATGGAGCCACATTTTTACGCCACTCTTGTCGATATTATGTTGGTATATTCCATATTTTATATACATGCCATATAAAATACAAATAAAGTGTGATTATATTGAGTTGTACAATTTCCTACAGAAATAGCTGCCAAAGGAAACATAATTTTTGACATTTAACACCTACGAAAGAACAACATGAAAAGTCAAATAAACTTATTTTCAAATCTCGCAATTTTGAGTGACTAAATTTTCGAGTTATCAAAGTTAAAATTTCTAAAATTTCCACTAAATACTATACTATAACCCTATAAATGTAGCTATACTTATGCGTTTCTACTATAGAAACATATCCGGGACATCTGTGTAATCTTCGTGGCCACATGCATTTCCACATACTCTAACGGTACTGTACATTGCCACGAATTATTTATCAGATACTGTGCAACGCTTGGTCAGGCACTGCAATGGTAAAACTATCATTATATGTATACGGTATATGCATATATGTATGTATGCTTGTGTGGCATCCACACACCAGCTAATTTAATATGTGAGCATACAAGGATTGGGTGTAATTAACAATTTAACATTTCAACAATTTAATGCAGCTGTTGATTGCGTAACAGCTGATAAAAGCGTTGAGGTTAGTTGCACTGCGAATGTGTGAATTTTTATTTTGCTTTTAAGCGTGCCACCGTTCCTTAATGTAAATTGCATGCGTTGCGTTGGTTCATAAATTGGCAAAAAGGATGACTTGCAAAAAAAGCAATAAAAAGGCCAGCGTATGGGAATGCACACCGCGCACATGTCCATCGAAATAAAAAATTTAAACGTTTTCGCAGTTAAATGGTTGGTGAATGCGCTTGGCAGTTGGAAGCTGAGGCTTACCAACTTTCAATACCAATTTAAATAAGCAAATTTAAAATTTGTACAAATGTTATCTTTGTTAAAGAAAAGAGAAATGTATCACATTGGACAGCTGAAGTAAAATATAAAAAAATAATTGCAGTGGGTGCATTTTAATTTTAAGTTTTCATTATCAAAACTGTTAAAAGTAAATGGCTGCTTTATTGTTTTTTTTTTTAATAGTTTCAGTATGAAGTATAGTTTTTCAGGGGAAACTCGATTCAAGGATATCGATTCTGTAGAAACATAATATGTATTGTAGATGAGACGATCCACGATACTTAACAGTTTTATAGCGGACTCTGAATATTTATTAGTTAGTATAATAACGAAACTATTGGTTTTAAGTGTCGTAAGCGTTCATTAGGTATTCCTAAAGATAATACCATATAAGGTTTAAGTTTAATAACTGCGCCTAAAAAGTGACGAGAGAAGTCAAATAATACTTCTATAACGTTGATAATGGAGAGTATTCGCCGATCGAATACCACGCCTTTAGACTAAATCATTAAGTCAAAGATCTAAAATAGTAAAAAGAATGGTGATGATCCACGCAGATTTAACGTTGTATTTTTGGATTTATTTCAAAATTACGAGACTTTAACTCATTGATTAGAAAAATATTTCATTACAATATCAACATTGACTTGCGAAAATTGAAAGCCCTTTCATTTACATCCATATGTTCCCCTAGGAAAAATAGGCGCAACATAGAATACACACACAACCCTCGCTTCCACTCACATGTAATTAAATATTTACCGCATACGGATCAAAAACATACAAATGTATGTTAACTGAAGAGTGGTGATGAAAAACAAAAAAAAAAATAAACGGGAAAGTTTAAATAATTTGCAGCGGGTTTCGGAATGTGTGTTTATTTCATGAAGCATATAGGGATTCATACTAGTTACATGCATACAGTTCAAAATGGAATAAACTGCCTTTGCCTGCTCTCTCATTGCTCGAAACCTATTTCCTAATAGTAAACATTAAGGATGCAATATATATGCAATATCCTATCAAGAAGTTAATCATCCTGCATTAATTGGAATCATCCTTCATTATCTATCTACATGTGCTTTTCCCATTGCAGTCGGAACTATGTAATAGGAACTCATGCTTATTAAAATTCAATAATATTTGAATTGGTGCTTGGAGTGTTAAGCTAACACATTACCAACATCCACAATTTTCCTTTTAACTATGTCTTTCTTTACCCTAAAATGAATTATTATGGTCATTGCTTTTGGATTTATAAATATTATTTTAATGCGAAAGCGTCCTTTGCATCCTTGTTGCATGTCTTCTGCTGTTTTATGTCCTTAACACCAACGAAATTCTATTAAATGGAGCATTGCTCTACCCACTCCTGCTTATAATGCAATTACACAACAACATGCATAATAATTGTAAAAAAAAAACGTACAAAAAAGGTTCCCTAACGACGGGGCTTAGTTACTACAAAAAAGTCTGCGCACTCAATCACGTCCTATCGCATCCAGACAGTGCTTACCGCATAGACGCACTCACAACTTGCAACACAACAAGCCGCTAAAATGGATTCTTTATATTTTTTCGTGCTTTAATCATTTTGTGTTCCACATGTTGAAAGTCGCCGACCATATAAAGACTCAGACGACTACGTTGCAACAAAAAAGACAGATAGTAAATGTTTACATACATATCTAGAGAATATATAAGATATCAAAGTGTATATGTCAGCACAGTATGGTATTTACCCCACTCATTGTCCTTCACTGCATTTTTTTACTCCCCGATTTGTTATTTGCTTTATTCCAGTTTTGTTTTCTCCTTATTATCTCTTATGGTAAGTAAGCCATTAGCGGTGTAATTGACTTAGTTGTGTGCCTTCTTTTTTTCAACTAGTTCATATAACATTTGTACAACCTAATGGCATCATTTGAAAGGATTATACTCTTTTGTTGATAAGAAGGCTAACAACTCGCGCTAAGAAGTTTAGTAGTCGGCTTATGTGGATATTTACTACACTTGAAAATTCGCAATTACATCCACTTACCAGCGGTATGTGCTTGCATAGAATGGCGGTTATACTGCATAATAAATGCATAAACCCTACTTAAGTAGACTCTATCAACTTTGTTTCCGCCGTTTTCCAATAGGTGTCTCTAGGGTCAAGCACTGGTCGATTAAATCGTTTTATATCGAACTTGGACATTTGTATCAGCATTAACCCAACAGAATATTTGTAGAGATCTGTTTGCATCCCAAACTTATTCTCAACTGAAAATGTCACTTTTTGAGCCGAATTCTCTACATTTGCGGGAAATTTTGTTTTTCTTTTTTAATTCCAAGAAAAGTGTGCCTGAGGCTCATCGAATGCTTTCGGATACGTACGTTGATGCTGTCCGAAGTGAAAGAACATGTCGCGAATGGTTTCAACGTTTTAAGAATGGTGATTATGAAGTCGAAGACCGGCATGGTAGTGGAAGGGAGAAGATTTTCGAAGATGCTGAATTGGAAGCATTACTCGACCAAGATACGTTTCAAACACAAGAGGAATTGGCCGAATCGTTACAAGTAACACAGCAAGCCGTATCAAAACGCCTCAAAGACATGGGGATGATTCAGATACAAGGAAACTGGGTTCCTTACGACTTGAAACCAAGAGATGTCGTACGGCGCTGTTTTGCATGCTCAGCTGCTTCAAAGGCACAACCGAAAGGGATCTTTACATCGCATTGTAACTGGCGACAAAAAATGGATCCACTACGATAATCCTAAGTGAAGAAAGCCATGGGAAAAGCTTTGACATGTCTCCACATCGACGGCAAAAACGAACTTTCACGGCGCCAAGGTCATGCTCTGCATTTGGTTGGACCAGCTGGGGGTGATATATTATGAGCTGCTAAAGCCAAGTGAAACCATCACAGGATTTCGATATCGAACGCAATTGATGCGTTTGAGCCGAGCACTAAAAGAAAAACGGCCACAGTACGAGGAAAGACACGATAAAGTCATTATCCAACATGACAATGCTCGGTGGTCAAAAAATATTTGGAGACGCTGAAATGGGAGATCTTACCCCACCCGCCGTGTTCTCCAGACGTTACTCCATCTGACTATCACTAGTTCCGATCGATGGCACACGGTCTAGCTAATGAGCACTTCTGTTCTTATGAAGATGAAAAAAATTGGATTGATACTTGGATCGACTCGAAATATGAGGAGTTCTTTCGTCACGGAATACGCATGCTGCCAGAAAGATGGTCAAAAGTAGTAGCTAGCGACGACCAATATTTTTAAAAACATTTTTGTAACCGTTTTTATACAATAAAGCCTTAAATTTACAAAAAAAAAAAACGGCGAAAGCAAAGTTGTAGACCAATATTTTTTATATTTTCTTCCTTCTTTTGAAACATGGATACGTAGGATTTGCATTGAATACAAGGTGTTCGCTTGAAAACGTAGATATCGATAATGTGCCTTTAAAAACTCCAACCAATAATCACCAAATCACCTTGCACTCATCGTTTCATATCGTTTTTTGAATGAATATGCCACACTCATAGTATGGTTTCGATTGGCTCAGTTGTTCTCACGTCAATCGAATCTACGTAAGCGGAACGGTTTCGAATTTTCATCTGCTTTATAACTCTGCAGTATTCTGCTCTTCATTTAAGGTATGTTTTCTGCAGCCATAACCATATACAGGTGCCACAAGCGCTCCATGTCTAAGTGACCTTCTTCACAATATTATTTTCAATGAAGTAAGAGCCAAAGCAGCTGTTGACTTCAACTTAAAATTTCTTTCTATATTCATGGGAACAAACATTGATTATATCAATGTTTAATCAAAGTAGGGGTGTTCAGTCAATTGCTCTTACAGCTTTATTTTACTGAAACTAATATCACTATCTTCCAAGTTATCTCCGTTAAAAACAAAAATCTACCTGCAGTCAAGTGATTTCCATGGTTCCATGAATAAGCAACCGAAAAACCTTACTTAGTTTACCTTTTGCCAACCCAAAGAAAACAAAAAAGGACTTTGAAAAATAACGATTGAAATTAAACTTATGAATGGATTTGCATAACAAATTCTTATAAGTCTTCCCCTCAACACATAGTACATACGTTGCTCACTTGTGTGTGTTTCAGAAAAGGTTAAAAATAAATAAATAGATTGACATGACAACAGACAAATTTCAACGAAACGACAAATGATAGTGAAACCACTTTAAATGATGAGTCCAATTGATGGGAAAGGTGTAAAGAAGCCGAAGGTTTGTATGTTTGTGTGTGCCGGTGGGGAGAAGCGTCCCTTTAAGGTAACGTGGAGTGCCTATAAATTATGCAACAGAAAAGGTATTCTGAGAAAACTAACAAAGGCATAATGGAATATATTTGTAGGCACTTTTGTAGGCAGAGAAGCATACTTGAGGGCGCACACCGGTGAATATAAATTAAATTATGCAACTAATTTGCTAAACTATTCATTACCTTACTGATTTGCGGAGAGGAAATTTAATCTGGAGCTTAATGTGTCTGAACACACAAACATATGTATGGATATATAACTGTTCTTAGAGAAATGGCGTTACTTGACATTCTGTTTTATAAAGGGTTTTTCATTAAAAGCGCTACAACATATGATGCTAAAATTTAATAGTACAATATGGAATTCGAAGATACCGTTGTATATATATTTTTAAACGAGTTGCCATCTGTTATAATATAATAATTTAAAAATGTGAGCATATGTAAATTTTGTATGTCCAAAAGTATTAAATACTAGAAAAGTTTTGAATGAATTCCAATTTTACAGAGTTGCCAACGCTTTTTCCTTTAGTTTCTAAACAATTATTATTTCATATTAAAAACAGTAAAAAATGACAATTTATGTTGAACAATTAAATTAATATTTTAAACGATTTTTGAAACATTTGAGACCAGAAAAACTGTTCGTCTGAAAGATTTCCATATTTGTATATATATTTATACAAATAAAATTATTAAATATTTGAAGCGTGGACGATGTCGACATCACTAGACGGCACTAGAAGTCTTCAAGTGAAATGTTAGAAAGACCAGGTAGAAAGCGATCTTATTTCTCTTTGCATTTCCAATTGGCGTCAAACAGCAAGAAGAAGAAATTAATGGAGCTCTGTTATTATTTCAGCTATAATTGCATAAATGTTCCTATATTTGTATGTTAAATATTTAATTAATAATCCAACATAGATTGTTTGATATTTTAGTTCTTTGGTTGCTTAAGTAATTAGCCAAATTATATTTAACTTGATTATACGTTTTATTATATTATTTATATAGTATTAGATGCAAGCTATAATTGAGCTGCCACATTTAATGAGTATTGGAGGTATGAATATAATGTACGAAATATATTATTTCGAATTACTGATCAATTTTTATTAGATATATATTAGTAATATCTAAAATTTGAATACAATCGTCCAAATTCTTATTAGTTATAGACTTTGAAGAAGCTACAGGCCTGCCAAAACATCCCCGAAGGCCACCATTCATATTAATAATTCATAGCAATTCAAGCAATGTCTCTAATGCTGCTTTCGTCAACTACAGTCTCCGAAGAAAAATACCTTTTTCCATGAATTTTTTTAGAAAAAATTATTGCTGTAGGTTTATTTTACTTATTATTATATGTAAGTACAACATTTGAAGGATACTTAAAAAAAATGTATCGAAAAATAGCGAGGAATAACGGATTTATCCTCGATCTCTGCAGGCACCTCGAAAAAAAGTTTTTGGGCGGTGACCAGCCTACAGCATCACTGGATCATCCGAAACCAAAAAATCAAAATGCTTTCTTTTGTTTATTAGTTTATCTTTCAATTGACGTCGAGTTTTTTAATTTTTCAATTTTCAAGCCAAAATGACGATTTTAGACGAAAAAATCGACCTATTTGTTATTGTAAAATTGTTAGTAATTAAAATTTTTGGAAAACGACGTCATTCGAGAGCTATATATATGTAGAATATTTGTTCAAAATTTCAAAACGATCGATGCAGTAGTTTTTTCTGTAGGCTGGTCACCGACTTTAAAAATGACATATTTGGGAAAATCGATTCAAATTTTCACTCAGCGCAGGTAGCTGGAGGTACCGTTATTCAACCTGCTGTAACTGCGTTAGTTTTTCTCCGAATGACCTAAAACTTTAACACAATATTCTTGAGATGTTGATGGTAGAGAAAAAAAATAAAAACAAAAATAAAAAAGTTGTCACACCTTACCCCCCCTTAAAATTGTAATAAAACTGCGCTACGCACATCAAAGGTGAATGACTTCGTCACAAGTGATTACATATTGGCCGCTACAAAAACAAAAACCTGAATAAACTCCCAACCCGTGGAGGTATTCCCATACAAGAGAGGAGAGAGAGAGCGATGGGAAGCTGTCTCTAACAGTCGATGCAGCGCATAAATACTGCATCAGGCCCTCTAAGTCCTGTTAATTACAACCAATCAATAATAACTGTCGCGGAGCAAAAACTTCTGAAAGCATTATTAACCGGTAATTCCAAACTTGGAATTTCTGCCGGCGCTGCTGGTGATAGTCACGTATTCATTTAGTTCATTTAAGGGTTTATTAGCTTCAAAATACAAAGACAGTCGGGCCTTGATTATCCGTGATCCGGTTAACCCGTAACCCCGATTCTGGTCCCAACCATCACGGATAATCGAGGACCGACTGTAGTATAAATCTGGGAAACTAAGATCCCGCTAATTAGAGGATCAGTAAAGCCTGCAGGTGATAAAATTATTAATATTGATACCTATCGAATGTTAACAAGAAGACATATTTTTCCTCTATAATTCCTCTCTAATTGGAGCGCAAGCTAACCAAATTATTTGTCAATAATTACTTTTCTGCACTCACTAATAACTCCTAATGTCTTTACTACATGTGTGGGTATCTGCTTTAATACATTTCATTCCTCTTTCCATTTCTTCTTTCAAGTTCTTTGCATTTTTTAATGATGTATAGAAGCATTTACCTTGTAAACGCTTCTAAATTAGCTGGAAACGTGCGTCATTGTAATGCCTCCGGAACACGCTCTTTGCTTCAGCTTCATTAACGCAGCAATTTACAAGCACATTGGCACGAGTATTTATGTACCTAAAACCCTAAACACATATATCCATATCCAGTAGGAAATGCAAGATGGAGATTTGGCTCTAAGTTGAAACCTTGCCACATTTTCCTAGTGGGAGGTAATGGTATGAACATACTCAATACACTCTAATTGGTACCAAAGCGTGCTGTGGGCATGGCAAGCGCGACATTGCGGAGAATTGTTGAAATTCTGTAGGTAATCAGCGAACAGACGCAACTGACCGACGGACAAACAAGCAAATAAGCAGTAGTTACAACAGCAACTTACTAAACAAGCAGCGAACATACAACAACATACAGCAAATATCACCAACCAGCAATAAGAACAACTAGTAGTCAACAACTGAGCTGCTGAGCAATGCAATGCACAATCAAATCGCATAAATCGTTTCGCGCTGCAAATATTCGCTGATTCTCGAACTTGGAAGCGGAACGACAGGGCATTGGCAGATTGGCTGGCGGAAAGCGCCGATCGTTGGTCCTTGGCATGCACCCATGCTCATGTTGTTATGCGTTAGATACACTCCGAGCGCATGCATTCACGCTCGCAACATGTGCGATTACATGCAATCTTGTCTCGCATTTGCGTTATTTATGCGAAGCAAACGCATTCCATGGGGCAAATAGCGCAGGGCAACGACAAAAAACGCACGAAGCGCTGCGGCAGACGTGAGTTATATAAAACACGAATGCGCTCACATATACGCATAATACTGCTCGTGCCAACATAATTGCGTGTCGATTGTCGCAGGGAACGAGGACGCACTGCTTGGATTGCGGCGACTCGCATACCTCACAAGCACTTCAAGTAACCTGCTCCACATAGTTAGCGGATTCAAATTACCTTCGCATTGTTCCAGAAAATGTTGCCAGCCGCCTCCGTTTGTTGCTCGCAACGCCAACGCAACTTAATAGTCGCCGCGCGACCGCCTACCGCTCGCGTACCTCGCTGGAATGTGGAGCCTACCACCGGTGTTAAGCAGAGAGCACAATGTGCGCCTGGTGTACAACAATTACGAAATGAAGCAACATAAATGTAGCAATAAGACAAGAGCTTGTGCTTAAAACGGCATGTCATCTAGTGAATACTAAACAACTGCTCCTTTGTGCCGTTTTAACTTAATTGTATGTATTTAAAATATTTCTAGAATTGCCTCGAGGGCAGTTGAGAATGGCGTCCACGAAGTATGCTCTACGCTTGTTAAGGTCTATTTTTATTTGGAGTTAAAATGCATAGCATTAAACCCCATGCTGGGTCCAACTGTGGCAAAATATATCAAAGGTTTTCACAGCAGTCGCATTCCTGGCATGCAACTTCAAAAACTCTTTGTGTGGAGAAATATGGAAATAGTGTAAAACCTGCAATACGGGGATATGATTACTGCACTATAGTGGGATCCACGTAATCAAAACGGATCCTGACTTTAATAATAATAAAAGTTTTCATTCCAATAGCTGGACACATTCAATGTTTGAGCTGAATGATAGTGATATCAGAACTATTTAACGAGAGCATAGTCTCCTTATCAATTGACTTATCAAGACGCTCTTGATCAGGGATAAGTAAAAAAAAAAGTCCAAGATGTTCCTAGTCCTAAAGACTACCTTTTTCTAAAAATTACCTTTTTCTAGTTATTGGAGGTAAGGTTTTTCAATAAGAGCCCTACAAAAGTTTTTTAAACGAAATAAAAACGTTTTGGGATATCAATGAAATTCTTTATTCCTGTGTAAGTACATTCGATGCCATTATGTATGGAACTGGATTTCTTTTGGATGGCCACCACGGGCACGCTTGCAGACGCTGTACCCAATTTTCGTAAGATAACACGTTCCCCAAACTTGGTTTTCAATAAATCGATTGTGGCATTCTCTGTGTGGCTTGTGACGATGTCCTGTTGGAACCAGATATTGTCTAATTCGTGCCAAAAATATTCAGTTATCATTGAGCGATCAGACAGGACGATTATGACGACCAAAAATTGGACGTAGCGGTCTTAAAGTTGAGGCCACTGACTCCGAATTTCGGTAGTAAATTTTAATAATTTCGACTCTGTGTTTGTTCGTATATCTTTCAATGATAAAATAGCAAACCTTACTAAAGAGAAATGGCAAAAGAGCGGGAAAAAAATATGGCGTCGTGGTGCAGTCCCTATCGGTCTTCTTTTGTAGTGTCCCTTTGGAAAACCCCTTTATAACCAGTCATTGCTCACTGGTTTATGCATGATATCATAAATAAGGCTTAAAATATTGTGGAAATTATTTGGAAGAAGACGATGCAGAATCAGCTCTGCACTTCATTTATAACTGTACCGCATTTATGAGAAAGCCAACATTAATTTCCAGGAGGTTTTGGCATCTCGAACCCTACCTAACATAACCCTAATAATACTAGAAGCACTACTGAACTAGTGTCCTTAGATCTATTCTACTCCAATCTACAATTTTAAGTTGCTCAAGTAATTATGTAATTGTAAATTATAACACATTAAGATTGCTACTGATGAATATTCTTGTAGATGAGTATTTTTTTCCTTAAAGTGAAAGAGACAGTGAAAGTTGGGTCCTCTCCTATAAATGAGAAAAGGAAACTGCGATATTTAGTTAGGCACATTTAGTATCCAAAATTATAAAAGGTACATATACAATGCTCCTACCGCTATAGGGAATCCGACCCAAATTATATTAATAATTATAATTTTGATACGCAGATATAATCTCAGGCGGTTTTTTGTTTATTTATTTTATTAGAACATACAATTTATTCCATAAACAAAATTTCACAAAATAAATATTTTCGTCTATCTTACGATTTTCGGTTATTCCTCGCACTTACTTTCCATTTTTATCACTTCTATGCCATCAAAAATAAATTCATCTTATAATGTGAAATTTTTATAAATACACGCGGCGGTAATTTCGCTCATGAATCGTCCATCGACAGGTCCTAACATCAGTAAGCGTGACAAGCTCTCCTGTGTTATGAATTTATGCGGTTACGAAAATTTCACAGGAAGCACAACTTTGAACTGTGAGGCGAAAACATACTGTGCATAGGAAACATAAACGTCATTTTATGACTTCAAATTTCAGTCATTATTAACAGTTTCCTCAATTTTATTTTTACTTAAAGTTGTATGAAAAGCAAAACATTAAAATATGAGGAAAATAAAAATGAAAAATTGCACATCAGATAAAAAGGTATGAAATGACGGTGAAATACACGAATGTGAACGCAGATATATATACATATACATACAGTGGAACTTCTCTAACTCGAATCACCATAATCCACAAAAAAACTTCGAGTTATAGAATTTTCATTAAAACTGTAAATTCTCAAAAAGCTGTAAAATTTAGATTTATACACAGTTTTAGTTATTTACATCGCATAGAGTTTTATGTTCATACGATAGAACATGTATTTTGTAATTTTGTTTGTTGTATTTGGCTATTGTTTGGCTCTTGACGTCTATATACCATGCCTTTGTTAGATGATTTATGCAATCCATATCCAACCCATTATATTTTTTGTTCGCCTCCGTACGATATAGAGGGACTCTTTTAAAATTCTACCTCGATAGTAAAATTTTAAATTTTGTATTATGGCCTGACCAAAAAGTTCGATTTATGGAAGGAAATTTGTATGAAATTTGACTTCTATTGCCAATTGAAGGGTTCGAATTATAGAAATTCGAGTTAGGAAAGGAAATTTGTATGAAATTTTGCTTCTAAACGCTATTGCACATTCAAGTGTTCGAGTTATGGAGATCTTCGAGTTATAGAAGTTCGAGTTATGGAAGTTCCACTGTGTATGTAAATATATTGGTGGATGAAGAGTAGAGTAGTTTTATAGTCTTGTTTATGCATACGAAATCGCATCCAAAATTTATGTGCGAAATGATTTTATGGCGGTCTCCTAGCGCCGCATATGACCTAAGCCCTGCTTTGGAATGCGAGACGGCACTTGTCAGAGTATAGCAGAGCAGTTGTATGTATGCATGTAATTTATACGCTTAAGTCCCTTTTGATACAGCGCTGCCCCAATTTCCATACACCAACTGCCCTTGATCACCTGCCAAATTGCCAAGGGGATGGCGGTGGTTTGTTGCGGCACCTAAAACATAACGTTGAGGCTTTTATTATAAATAAAACTGTCATACATTTTAAATTGCAGCTCACACGTGTGTTGTTGTTTATGAAGTGGCGCGTGTTGTGTAATAATAAATAAGCTCTGGTGAAACTGGACATTTGGAGCTTTTCGAAAAAATTTAATAAAAATATGAAATAAATTACGAAGGACAAAAGCACACTGAAATTAAAAAAAAAAACGTAGCAGAGAATATAACTGAAATTTATGGCTTACTTACTTAAAACCCTCCACATTTGCAGATTTAAACAAATTAAATTAGGCTAGGTTACGCAACTAATTCCAGAGTGAAAGGTTGCCGGAAACCCACTTGGACAAGGATTTCTTAGTACTTTGTGGTAATAACAACTGTAAAACATGAAAAAATTACGAAAATAATGTATAATTCTGTTACTATAGTCTATCGTAGAAAGTCTTACAAGTCTTTTGAATACACACAAAAAGTAATACATCAGCTATCAGACAAATAAAAATCTAATTTTAAAAATCTACACAGAAGTCATCCAGATCGAAACTGTGAGATGACAAATGGCGAACGACTCCCGGCCGAGAACGCCGTCCTAAAACAACCCAAGAAAATTCAACTGCTTTAAAGAACACTTTAAGCAATAGTTGCTGGATCTTAGAACATCTTCATACATAGCTGTGACTCATATTTTTATAATGAATAAGGAATCTACGATAAAACCACAGGAAAAAATGAGATGTGAGGTAGCAGGCTTCTCTTAAACAAATGATGCCCAAGTTGAAGAATATCTAAGCAATATCTGTCAAGAAAAAGTTTCGCATTTAACAAACCGATCGGATTGCGTTCAGATTATACTTGCCAAGTACAAGTATAATGGTCACTGGTCTGGTCACTTCAAATTTGTAATACTTAGAGATGTAATAACATACTTTACAGTTTTAAGTTCCATATAACTAAGCGTATTTTCCTTCAGTGTACAGTGCAAATAAATACTGTAATATGTTACTTACGCCAGGAAAAAATACAAACAAACTCGCACGACTCCAACACCTTCAATAGCGACTAACTTCGCACCATATATATATATGTATTTACTAATGTAACTACATCCTTCCCACTATTACATATACATCCACACAAATAAGAGTATATACTGAGTTATAAATAGAGGCACATTTAAGTGTATCTTCTAAGCCGTTCTCTGTCAGTTTTGGTCTCCTGGAGGGATAATAAATTTTTGTTGCAAAAAGCACACTGACACTTTACTACCTCTCTCTGTTATGGCACTGTGGGTGGTAAGCTGTGGCTTTCTGTGACCACTCTGTGAGCTATTATGATTAAAATACTCCGCAAGAGAGTGGATAGAGAAGCTCTCAAGAATTTAATATTTAACTTACGCAGTTAAATGAAAATTCGGAGAATTTTGCTAATTTGAATGCGAATGCAAAACCGTAAAGCCACCTGTGGTTTGTGTTGAGATTAAATGAAGATTCCTGAATGCCTCAATCTCATGCATACACTTAGTTGCTTTGTGAATTATATAAACGCGTATTTATAATGAATGACATGATGGAGTTTTAAAACGAAATAAAGTCAAGGAATGAAAATAATTTACAGTGGTCAGCAGAAATAGTATGTATTTCAGTTTAATTTGTGGATCAATGAATGGATCCAACTCGATATTATGCCCTTGTGTCAGCGTTTCTTCCAATCGACGAAAGAGTTCTCAAACTCGATTTTTTGGGATAGGTTTTGACTCACCTATGAAGCGGTGGCTTAGGTATCAAGGATCTCCCTGGCAACAGTAGAGAAACAGTTGACCAAATTGCAGCGGTTTGACTGTGTATGCATCTCTGGTGCTATGCGAACTTGTCCGACCGTAGCAATAGAGGCAACTATGAACCTGACCTGACCCCACTTCACATTCTGGTAGGCACTACGGCCAACAGGACTTTACTGACCCTGACGAGACCAGGGCTAGAAAACAGCAGGATGGTAAACGCCCGACTATTGAGGATACACAGGGGAACTTCCAATGGCTCTCCATCCAAGGGAAGGTATTACCAAAAAGGTGCACATTGAAAGACGATTCAAAAGAACTCTGAGCAATAAAAAGGAATGGGAGGATTGATCCTTTAAGGAAGTTATAAGAAGAAGTACCCAGCAATGGTACACAGACGGGTCTAAGACAGCAGATGGAATAGGTTCCGAGCTAACGGGACCACACCTTAAGCTGTCTGTGACGCATTGAACAGGAACTATCACGATACACGGATAGCTAACAACAGTGATGGCCAGGCGACTCTCCAGGCATTATCTTCCTCTAAAATAGATTCGGGGTTGGTTCTAGACTGCATCGGTTTGCAGCAACAACAGTATAGCCTTGTTTTGGATACCAGAACACAAAGGGGTACAGGGCAACGAACTTGCGACCAACTAGCAAAAAAGGCCGCGGTAGCTAGGCCGGTAGAGCCGGAGCCCTCCATTACTATTGGTCGGCATGTTCTCAGAAATCAACGACTAGAAGATGAATTAGCAAGTATGAACCGCTACTGGCTGCACTTGCAGGGACTTCGCCACTCCAAATTGTTTCTGGTGGGGTACAGCCGGAATAAACCCAAGAAACAAAATTAGACAACTAGTGGCACTTTACACTGGCCTCAGGACACTAAGGCGTAATCTAAACAAACTCAGACTCTGCTCGTTGGATCAGTGCAGGTTCTGTGATCTAGTAGCGGGACACCTGAGAATCTACTCTTTGACTTCCCGGCGATTGCGAGGAAAAGGTGTCAAGTAATGGGGTCTCTTTATCCCCAAAATGAAAGTATCGCGTCCATCAGCCCTGAGGTTTAAGTCACGTGATAACAGGAGAGGGCATTATAGACCTTAGGTCACAGTGCGTTCCTCAACTTTTAATCTAGGGAAAGGGAAACATTTGGATGTTTATTTCACCAAACCGTACATTTGCTTACTTTTATATTTTCCGTATTGTAAGATCTAGCTTACGTCATTATCCTTGAACTTTTCATTGAAATAGATGAGCATTTGAGATTAATTTTATGCAACATTTCACGAACTTTCTGTATGCCAACTCATTGAAGAATTTTCAACTAGCACTTCACCTTGAAACAAAAACCATTTACTCTAAGCTTGACAGCAAACAGTTAGCATGATATACAAATTTTATGCTCGACGCCTTGTGACGCTTAAAAATGATAAACAACAAAGTGCCACGAAGATATTTTTGCATAATCCGCAAAAGTATTTCTCCAAATTACACTTTTCAAATTATTCGCACCGCTCTCCCTCCGCGCGCGTTCGTAAAATGAAATGGCAAAACTGCAAAGTAGAACTTAATTTCAGCCGCTAGGAATATCTCCGAAAAATAAAATGTTATAATCCAAAGGGACAAAAAGTGCGAAAAGGAGAGTGACGGGGGGAGGTGGAAGTGCAAACCCAAAATAGCGCACGATGCCTGTCATAGCTCTTGTCATTCATTAATGGATTGAACGCGTCAATGCGGTCGGGCTGGAAAAGGTAAACAAAAAGTGGTCGAGGCATGGCCACAAGCAACATGCTTTTATCGTCATTTCCTTACTGTAACCGGTTAAGTAGTTGTTGTTCTTGTAGCTTTTTGCATTCACTTGATGCACCACTGCGTTATCCTTATTATCCTTGCGACAGCTGACAATGAGCGGCAACGCTGAGGACAAAGATGGCCCAAATGAGCTTCAAGTCAAGGCGGTAGATCGACTACTGTTTGAAAGGAGTACGAAATATTATTCTTCTAATCACAGTTTAAAATATTACCCTGATTTTTATTCTTATATTATTTTTATATATAAAGTTCATTCACGGATATAGAATTGAAACTATTTCGCTTGTTTTTGTAGCTGAAGAACGCATTTCCGAAATAATTTTGACCTGTCGTGGGAACGCTTCGTTCCTTTCTAATTTGATTTTAGTCAAGCGTAGTATTATGTTTATAGCAAATTTCACAATTCTTTTATAATAATTACTATTACAAATTACGCTAAATTTATTCTTATTATATTATTCAAAACGTAATCAATAAATAAAAATATACCGCATACTACCGAAAAAAATTAATAAACTAATTATTTAAATATAAACGAAAATAAATGATGGCTCCTCTTTAAATAAAGTATAAACAAATCCAATCGTAGCAAATAAACTTACAACATTACGTTACGTCTACTGTGGAAAAATATTTTATTTCTTCTAGTCACCCCATTTTGTTCCATTCCATATCGTACCGCAAATATCAACAAATTGCAAAACAGATGACATCAGTGTTTTGACATTTGTTACAGCAGAAAATTGTTGTTGTTTGACACATAAGTTTTTGTATTTTGTGCAAATTGAAAAATTTTGCGCTGCGTTTTTAAAGTGTTTTACACGCTACGAAATATAAAAATCACGGATTTGTTAGCTAAACAACACAGCAGTGCCTACAATAATGGCGGATCCAAAGTTCGAGAACTTGCCGGGAATTGTAAGTGTACACACACAGCGCGACCATAATTGGAAATTCAATAAACCTGACTCACTTTAGAGTACCGCACCTTGTACAAATGTATATTAATTTTCTTCTTTTTTAAGGCTTATGACCAACCCGATGTGTACGAAACCCCCGACAATGGCGAGCCTGACACATCAGATTACTATGAAGAAGAGCCGGACAATGACTCTATCGAGCGTATGCACATCTCAACGCGCGATGCATACAATCGCTTCCGTGGCGCTTCGCTTGATGGTAGCGTAGACTTTTCCGATCGCATTGGTCGGCGTCTGTGCAAAGGCTACGATGCGCGCTCTGGTGAATATGAGCTAGTTGGTTTGGGCGAAAAGGAGACCCCGGTGCAGAAATGTCGACGTTTACAATGCGAAATGAACGAGTTGATGGATGAGGTGGCAGCGTTGCAAGTAGATCGCAAAATCGCCGACGAAGAAAAACAATCGTACGATGCCGTAGCCACTGTTATTGCAACGGCGAAGAAAGTATTGGACTCTTTACGTTTGGAGCAAGTTTTGGGCAAAGAGCAAGCACCGTCGTCAGCTGACAAGGAAGTTAAGCAATTGATTGGTGGGTATAAATACAATTAAATAACTTTTTAAGATTCCATTATTATTAATTTAAATTATGTTATATAGGTCAAGTGGAGGAATTCAAAAAATCGGGACTGCTAACAGCCATACCAACACCTGGCACTGACTTGGCTGCTTCAGCACGCATCGCTAAGCTGGAGCATCGTTTGCATCAACTAGAGCAAGCTATTGGTGCACAACCAGAGAAACTCAGCCGTCTTACCGCCGTTACGAACACCGCAAATGTATTAGAGGCAGTACATCAACTCAGCACAAAGGCAGCACTGTTACAACCCGATAAATTGGATCACATCGAAACGCGTCTCACTACACTCACAGGTAAAATGGATGCAATTGCCGAAAAATCGAGTGGTTCCGCGGATGATGCGAAACGTGATCAAAAGGTTACGGAACTCTATGAGCTTGCGAAACGTACGGAACCGGTGGCTGAAATATTGCCTGACATAATTGAACGTATGCAAGCGCTGGAATCTCTACACAAATATGGTGAGTTTGTGTTTATGATTTTGAAGTGTTATTTGTAATTAATACATTTATTTTTATTTTTTTATAATAGCAATGAATTTTGCTAAAATCATTGCCGAAATTGAGGAGAAACAAACTACTATTGCAACTAGCTTGGTAAGCAACAAAGAACTGCTGCATTCGGTGCAAGAAACATTTGCACAAAATCTGGAAACCATGAACAAGGAGGTCGCCAAAGTGGAGGAGCGCGTGCAGGCGATTGCGGGCAAAAAATAAAAAATATATAAGAGTTGCACACTCATTGTACTCACAGAAGCAGCTGCTTATGTCTAAATTAAATAAATAATTTAATTCGTTTACTCATTCTCAAGAACGCAAGTATTGTAATCGTCTTTTTAAGTTAAACATTAACTGTGAACACTTTGGTTGATATTAAATCAGCAAAAAACATTTTTATGTCCAATAAAAGTTAATGTGCTTTGAAAAAAATTGAAAAATAAACTTTTTGTATTGCAGTTTTAAAAAGTTTGGTTAGGAGTGTATGAACTGGATGTTTTATTCAAGAAATATTAATTAGTTTTTCAGTATTGCAAAATTCACTAAATTTTAGTCTCACATATTAAAGGACTCAAAGAAAAATATGTCCATCAAATATATTTTGAATTTGATTTACAATCAACACAAGGATTTATGTATAATGTCACGCAATACTTGAATAACATTATGCATATTTTACATTATTTCGGTTGAGATTTAGCGTTCTTCCAGCCTGTTTTCTTGCTCGGTGCAGCTCTCGTCGGCCCCGTACATATGGTACAGATATTTATGTCGAATATAATGATATAAGTCCTTTAGGAGTATAGAGAGACTTACCATATGTATTTAAACAAAAACTGTCGTAGATTTCCTGTTAGACGGATATTGTATGTTGGAATAATAATGCGCGTCAGCCGGAGCTTCTCTATTTGAGACGTTCAAATAAGCACAACACAATAAGCAATTGAAGATGGTTTCTAACGCACTTTACTTGCGTTAGTGTAAAACGAAGATTTTATATATTGTACACAGGTAATTAACATTGAATTTAAATAAATTATGCACTTATTAAAACAATTAAAAGCACTAAAACTGAACACAAGAAATTTTCGTACATTTCGAATGGGGAACAAACTGAAATAGAACTAATCTGACATTTCATGCTGTTTCCGTTATTTTGCACATCCGTTTGCGAATAATATTACAAACAGCAACAGTGAAAAAGCAACATTTAAAAGAAAAATATTAATTTGCTGAAATGGTAGTAGCCGGATGAAAATAATTGTCATTTAATAACTAATTATATGTAAAATATGTGTTTGTGGTTGAAATGCAATACAAGACAGTGTAAACTAGAATAAAATTAAAACATTTCGTCAATAAAAGATTTATTTAATAAATGATTTGATAGTGTCAGTTGCTAGTGTTAAAGCTGGAAGTGCTGGTAGAGCTAGTAGTTGTGCCTGAAAGTGTGAAAGAGCCACTATTCAATAAATGCAGCAATAATACAATCTAGGGTAAGTTATACAAATTATTAAACCGCATTCCTTACCATTTTCATTTCTAATTTGCATTATTGACAATTAAAAGATCCCTTTGGTTATTTTACAATTTTTATTTAAAGCCTTTTTATTTATATTATTCATAATCATAATCATAATAGTAATAATAATCATAATATAATAATAATAATAAGTAATAATAGTGATACGCTCACGTCGTATAATATCTTGAGATAGTACACATTTAGCTTTGAATAAATTTCCATACATTTTTTCGCCTTTAATTTCAATTTATTATATATACTCTTACTTTCATTTCACTTTTCCAGCTTTATGTATACATATTTGCATTTCGGTTTGCTGCGCTGCTTGCCACAGTGTGTCTCTATATATTAATTATTGATCTCAACTTTTTCAAATTTTATTTTTTAAATCCTTTAAATATAATGCTTCATCATTTTCCTCATTTTACTATACTTATATGTAGATATTTTTTGTGTTTATATGTATGTCTTTTATGTTTTTATGTATATCATGAGTGGTGTTTATATGTTGGTATTGTATGTCTGTATTTTATGTATGGTGTGCTGTTGTATGTATGTTTTATGTGAGTTTTTTGCTATGCTGGTCATGTTTTTATTGGTTATATTTGTATGTATGTATATATATTTATTTAATATTATTAAATATACTTTTTCTGTTTTTGTTGTTGTTCTTTTTTCTGCTACAAAGCACCTAAATGCCTGTTAAATTGCCCACAATGCATTTTTCACTTTTTGTATAATTTTATTTCATTTAATTTTTTTTTTCAGAGTATAAGACATTTATTTAAATAACTTATTGTTGCCTCTTACTATTTGTTACATAAGTAAGTGTGTATATATTTTTCTCAGTGTATATATCGGTTCGAAAGTGTTGTACAATTTATTTTATATTTTGTTTTATTTTTATAATATCAATAACTGCTTAATTTGTAGTTTTGTTTTGATTTTTTATTAATTATTTAATTATTACTTTTTTTTTAATTCTCACATGCAACTTTGAAGTTCCGTACTTTTAATACTTTCATTAAATAATAATTACTCTTTTTATATTTAAACAACAAATAAATAATAAATAAATAAATGTTAATTTAACAAATTTAAACTTAGCGCTTTCACCATGCACACATTGCCAGAACAAAGCACAAGCTACGCTTAAAAATTTTGAAATTTTACTAAAGAAAATTATTCATAAAAATGTTAAACAATAATTTTATTATTTCAGACTGTAAACTCACTTACTTCACCTTGCGCTTAACATTTATTCACCGTTAGTGAACAACGAAAGCGCGCCATTAAAAGCTTTCACTGTGCTTAATCACAACTCAATTGTTAACTCCACCAACTACACTAAGCTCGTTCATATGGAGCTTTTTCGGCGTGCTACACTCTTTGCTCTACTAAAAGTGTGCGCTTTAAAGCTTTCGAAATTAAAAGTTGTTAAAAACTGCGATTTTAATTAACTAAATTAATTTTTTACATTAATATTGTATATAAAATATATACAGTTACGTATATGAGGAAAATCACACGATTTATAAAAATTATGAATCTCAAAAATATTAATACTTATTTTAAGAACATGAAAGCTTATTAATTGGCTTGAAATTCAATTATTTCTGTAACTGATCTGTAAATTTAAGAATATTTAAAAAACTTTACGCTCAAATCGCTAATAACTGTTTTTTTAACTAAAACTAAGCAAAATTGAGCTTTTAAGAAAATTAAAGATATTTAGCTTTTTTGCAATTTTATAAGCGATAATGCATGAATTTGATGTGTGAATTAAAGTTTTTTGAAAATTGTATAGAAAGCTTTGAAAGCTCAAAAACATATTATCAATCTAAACCATTCTTTAAAGCACAAAATTCAACAAAACCCAGCTATTGAGCTTAAAAAGTAAGCCGTTAAGCTTTAATAAAACTTTGAAAGCTCAAAGAAATATTTGCAATCTAAGTCAAACATTGAAATTTAAAATACAACAAATACAAGCTTTTCACATTAAAAAGCTTTGGTTAAGCACAAATGTTTTCAAAAGCTTTTTCGAAGTGAAACATATTGAATTTATGTTTAAGTGCTTGATTCATCTCTAGATCATACAATGTAACGATTTTACGCCGTTTCCGCTTTTGCCCAAATTACGCAGAGTTTTCGTAGTCATATCTGTGTTGTTGTATTTTCAACTTATCAAAACGTATTATTTACTAAAATAATTTTTATTTAATTTTATGAGCATTTAGTAACAATTTTCAAGTTTGTCTTTGAAATGGAGGGATGTGGTTAATGACATACGATATTTTGAAGACATCTTACAACTAACTTCACTGCACTTTTGAAGAGTTTGTGTTGATTTAGTTTTTGAAATTTGAGAAGGTAAGAAAGCTTTAGAAAATAACATTTTTATTGAGAATCCCCAATCTCTTGTATGAGAAAAGCTTTAATAAATGTGTATTCAGAAAACCTCTACTCGCAGCTATATTCGAAACATGAAATGTTTTAAAATTTTAATTTTTTCTTTTTAAATTTTAATTTTATTTAACGCTTCTTAGTTGGGCTTTGAGTACATTGTGTAAATTAATTTTTGTGTTCAGTGAATAAATTTTCCAAATATTTCTCGCATTTGATAACACTATTCAGCATTTACTTCATGAAACATGTTTTATATTTGTTGGTTTAATAACTAATTTTTGGTTTTTTAATTTTTTTGCTGTATACATACATACATATTCATATTTCATTAAAAATTATTGTTTTTTTTGTTTTTAAATAATATTTTTCATATATTTTTAATACTTTTGTTTTAAATAATATGCTATTTTTTGTTAAGTATAAGTGTTTTTTTAAATAATAAATATTTTAATTAATATTTTTTTTAATAACTTATGTAATTTAGCATAAATATTTTGGTTTTAAATATTTTTTTATTAATATTATTTTTATATATTTCCGCACTTTTTGTTACAATTGTAATTATATATTAATTTTAAATAATTTATTTTTTTTTCAGTTTTAAGTTTTGTTTTCTTATTTTCTTGCCTTACTGTATTCACGTGGAATCCATATTAGTGCATTTATAGCGCCTAGTAGGTCAATTGTTTTACATATTACATAGAATTTATTGTGTTTTTTTTTGCTAAATACATCAATTACATTTGCTTTTTATACATTTAATTTTTTGTTTTCAAAAGTACAGTGAAATATTTCAAATAAAAATTAAAAATAAATAAAAAATAAAAATTAATAAATAAAAAAAATATACAAAAATATTAAAACAGTAAAAATACTGATCACACTGTTGCAGCTAACCTCAATACGGTGTTTGAACCGAAAAAATAAATTCGGAAAAATTGTTAAAAAATATTTTTTTTGAGGTTAGTTCGAGTTTTTAGCTAAAAAATGTTAAAAATTTTGTTTTTATGAAAGCATGCTAGCTTTACCATTATGTTCAGCAACAGTATAACCAAAAATTAAATTGTTTTAAATATTGTAAATAACAAAAACAAAAATTAAATTGCCTACATCTGTATACATTCTCATACAACTGTGTGCATATACCTGCTCACGTCAATCCTTTTGCTTTGCTAATTAAACTAGCGTTATTTCAACTACGTCGTACATACATATGCTTTATAAATATGACTGTTGTCTTTATTTTGCTCTTTACAATACTTTTTTTCTTTTTCCATTATGAACTACATTTACACATTAAAAGCTGTATATTAGTGGAGCGAAAATGAATTGCTATTTTAAAATATTTTAAAATTAATTAATTTTTAATGCATAATTTCTAAAAACTTTTGAACATACAATTTAATGTACATGCATTATAAAATGCTAGATTTTGTTGTTTATTTTTTATTGCATTAATTTGCTGATTTTGCAAAAATTAAACTATTTACAGGAAAAATAAATATAAAACTTAAAAATAAAAATACAAAACTTACACTTACACTTGTCTACAATTAAAATAATTAAATTAAATATTTAAATAAATAAATAACAGTTATAATAAATTACAATTTGTTCATGTTGCTTAGTATGCTTTTATATAATTTTTGTTACATTTTTTTCTGATAACAGTGAAGCGTATTTTTTGTTTTTTAGTTCGCAATTTTTGCTTTTTTCTTACACTAATTAATTAATTTTTTTTGCACACAATTAGAGTGAATGAGTAAATATTTTATTTAATATATATATATTTTTGTTTTTAAATATACTTTTATTTAATACAATATATATTTTTATGCATTTTTATATTTTGAGAAAATGAGAAAATTCACTACAAAAAAATATCGAATTTTACAAATACAATAAATACAACAACTAAAACGCACGCTACTAGCATACAAACAGCGCTACAACTCCCACGTTTACTACAACACAACTGCTTTGCCAGTCCGCTCGAAAAGTAGTAGAGAAACGAAAGTTCAAAAAAATTACTGCCTAACGGTTTTCGCACGACGGAATCCTCTGCGGCTTGGACCAAATGTTTCTGTCAATATTTTGCATAAATACTCAACGCTTTGCTTCGCTCTCAGCTTACTTGCATTTTTTCACTAATTCATTGTATGTGTGTGTTTGCGCTCAGTGTTTTTCATAACGGCTTAAGTTCCTTTTCACTATTTTTGTTTTTTAGCTAACTTTCCTGTATTCATTATTATCATTTACTGCTCGCCTGCATTCATTAATACCATATATGAACCTGTCATATATGCATTTTATGTGTGTATGAGTGTGTGTGTGTACATATGCATACATATAACTGCTTATATGCATGTATGTATGTGTAGATATATAATTTTCTTAATATTTATAACTAAATAATACATAATTATTTCTTATTTTTGTTGTAATCTCAATTAGTTTTGTTTTTGTTGTTTGCATATACTGTTCAGAAACACTCTGCCCTTAAAACACTAATACGGATTCCATCGTAATTGTATCTCATTTGTTGTTTGTCTGTGCATTTGACGCCGTTGTGGCTTGAATTTGTGATGCGGTTTGCGATGCCGACTCCAATGTGCGACGTGCCAGTCTTGACCTGAAGAGGAGTAAAAAACAATTAATTCAATATTTGATTATAAAACATAAAATAAAATGAATAAGAACGAACAAAATATATAAAAAAAGACACGTATATAGCATACTTTCAGGTGTTTCGACCTTCCTGTGACCATAATTCGTTGATTTTAAATAATTTTTCTCAACTTCTTGAGAAAGCAAACTAAGGAATGGCAAAAATGTTTCAAAACTCAGTTTAAGAAAATGTATAAAAATATTTAGCGTATCCACAGGCGCTTGGATTTCTAGCTGCACTAGATTTTCAATTTCTTTGCATGTTTACGATAGAACTAAACATTACTCCTAAAAAAAATTCTAGAAATTATAAAAAAATATGTAATTTAATTGGAAAAATTGAAAAAAATTTAGTTTGAAATAATTTTAAAAAGGTTAGCATAACGGTAGGTGCTTGGTGTATAACGAACTATGTATGCCTCTGAATAAGTTATTTATATTTTGTGCACCATTTTTTTTGCATTTATTAAGATTAAAATTTAATCTTTCACCGACCATCATCATCAACATAACCTCCTACACTGATGATTGCATGACAATAAAATCGGGCACTGGAATTGATGACATGTTAGCTTCATCATCATCGCTTCTTCTTTTCTATGAGTCTGGCACTCTCTCCTGCTAAATCCACTTTCCCAGTTGGATGAAGCAGTACAGGCTAAACCTTAACATTCACGGTGATATTCTAATACCGATCGTGAGTAACCCCAAAATTTTGGGCGATTAGGGAAAGTACAACTGGAGAAAGGACCTCTTGATATCTCCTAAAGCAAATCTACACAACGATAGCTTTAGCTACCTGTAAAGGAGCCTAACGAAGGGCTCACGAAGCAGTTTCATTTGCTGGAAGCGCAACCGCTGCCTAGTTGCATCAAGAGGTCACTCTTACAATACGCCGATGACATAACGCAATACGCCGACCAGACTGCGGACGCAAACAGCTTCAGACAGGTTAAACTCCTATTTATCCTGACTGAACCTGGACATACAAAATATATGTCTTGTATTCAATGCGTCCCTTCATGATACTAGTCACCTATTTGCATGACCAACGAACCCGACTCATCACTCAACACCCCTCTTTCTTTGGTCCAACCCTGTCGTAACAGCACATTTCAGGGGTCTACCGTTAGATAACCAACCTGGGCCTACCGTTAGATAGAAAGTTGACAACTAGACTTATTCTTTCCGTTTCAGCAGGGCTGGATAATCGTTAAAACAACCACAACCAACATTACTCAGTTTTGTCTAGACTAATGTAGCAGATAAGCCTAGACTTCGAATGATCTAAGTAAATATATAGTAACTGTAATAGTAATACTATTTCTCGAGAGAGGGAGAGACAAAGAATAGAAGAGAGTAAAATAGTTCGAGATATTTGATTCATAACCGTACACTGATTTTCGGGTGTGCTTACAGAGTGGCCTTAAAACCTTCCATCAGGAGGTAAGAAACTACAATTACATAAATTTTAACCAATTTGCGAGAAATATTGTACGAGAAAATAGGGGTAAAGTTAACAAGCGGTATTCAACAGTGCAGATTTTGAAGATGTCATG
This sequence comes from Zeugodacus cucurbitae, assembly GCF_028554725.1. Classification (NCBI taxonomy): domain Eukaryota; kingdom Metazoa; phylum Arthropoda; class Insecta; order Diptera; family Tephritidae; genus Zeugodacus; species Zeugodacus cucurbitae. Next base: position 15,643,445 of record NC_071671.1, read on the forward strand.
AATAGGTTCTTGTTCAATGCATAACCGAACAAAAAACTTTAAGGAAGCTGTCCCAGCCTTTTCAAGTTTAACATTGCTTCCAAAGGGTAACCGTCATTAAAAAAATATGAGGGACTGAAAATAAAAATAATAATTTCTTCAAAGTATACTCACTTTATCTGTCCAGCCAATAGCGGATTTATGGCGTATAGCCAATCGTGTACCTCCTTATCACCCAAGGTTTGAAGCAGATAACCACGATGTTTAGTGACAACACTGCAAAACAAGAAACAGTTCAGTTAGAACATGAATATTAGAAGAACGGCATAACAGAAAAAAGAAAAATCCAAAAAAATATATATATTTATATATTTATTTTTCTTTACCTAAATGTGTTAGGTATCTTAACCATCGCAGCCTGATCTTCACTGCACTCAACCTGTGCGGTCGCTAAGTTCAATACTGCACGCTCCACTGGGTCCTTCTCGGACTTGTAGATGAAAACATAAGGGCGACGCACAATCTAGTGGAGACAATAATAATTTATTAAAAGTGAAATCAGCGCTTTGTCTTTTCAACTTACCACCCAGCGCTTCTTCCAGCCGGAACCGCCATGTTCCAATACATTCAGCACACCCTTGCGCGCCACCACAGCGCTAACCCTAATCTCCTCCAACTCGGGAACGTACAAGCGAAGTGGTAATGCCGGTTGTGTAGCGGGTGCTGGCGCCTCCCAACCATTGGGCGCATCAGCGCGATCGGGCGAACATAACCTGTAAAAGTTGAAACAAATTAGAAATTATGGAGAGTTTAGACATAGCTCTGGTGTGAAGTACGAAAAACGGTGAAGTGAGAAGCGTACATTGAGAATTTGAAAAGGGTGAATGAAAAATGCGTTTAAATTTACAAAAGTACAAATGGAACATTGATATACTTATACAAAGGCAATAACGTAGGTGAGAGAGAAGGACAATGTGTGGAGTGTATGAGAGGTGAGTTTATGAAAATTGTAGTCAAATTGTGTGATAGTAAAAGTACTAAATGTTTATGTGTGAGTAACTGATCACAATGATCCGCTAATTGACTAATGTGTTAGTAAAGCAAATGTGTTAAGCTCTAAGTTCGAGATTCGGTGGCGTATTTTCAAACAATTGCATATTTTTTGATCGCAAAATTGTTATATGAATGGAAATATTTCAAAAATTTATAATTTCAACGTTACTATGCAAAACTTCTTAATTCAGCGATATTCAGCTAATTCAGCATATCTCTTTTAGCTATAAAGAAGAGCCTTTGTGTAAAATCTGCACAGATTTCTATCTTTTAAGTCAATTCAGCGTCTGTTTTGACTGTTCGATGTCTTAAATTATTCTCAGATGCTTTAACGTATTTTCAGTTTAATTCAGCGCATTGAAAACTTATTGAGTTATACTTGGCAAATGTTAACTTGATCTACAGCCATTTTTGTTCAATTCAATACACTGAGCAGCACATTCAGCTACTCGAAACTGTATGGTTTATGCCTTTTTCAGTAATGAATAGACAATAAGAACCTTTTTTCAAATCTAGCGGCTATACTTATTCGCTAAAGCTGGTATTCAGCTAATTCAGCGCTATAAAATTTGAGAATGTAGTAAAATTTTGTTACACAAAGTAATTAAGTTTTGTTAATTCAGCTCCATTTATTTTTGCTGAATAGACATTCCGTACCTTAATTTTGCAAACTTGCATAGTTTATGCAATTTGTTTGAAAAAAACGTCCCCTTTTGTGAGTAAAAGCTTTAACCGTAATTGTTAGAATAAAAAAAATACGAAATTTTAAAAGCAAAGCAACGAAAAATTTCGTACAAAATTCAAATTTGAAATCAATAAGAAAATTACCTTCTTCTAATTTTTGGTGTTGTTCTAATATGTTGAAATTTGTTTTGAGTTTTACCAAATCAAGAGATTTATACACAAATATAAAAAAGAAAAAGAACACAAAAGCAGAGTAAAAATTTAGGTATCAGATACATATTTTTGTTTAAATATTTTCGGTAAAAGTTTTGTTTGTAAAACAGAGGAGTAAAATCGTTTTCTTTTCTCAAGTAGAAAACTAAACATTTCCAACTAAAGAAGTGGGCAATCGAAAATTTATGCCGGGTGTTAGCAAACCCTAACTCAAAATCAGATTACTTACTCGATAGAGTTGCTGGAGATGCAGCTAACGGTCATGTCAGCGCAGCCCTCATCACTCGGCGATACATCCGACTGTGTGGTTGACTCTGCTGTGGGATCTGTTGCTTTGTTGTAGGTGCCTGTGGTGAGGGAAAACACACATTAATACATATTTATATAGACACCCTCACTGTACCGCTTACCCTGCACCAACTTCAAGCACTTCTGCATCAACTCTTGCTCTCTCTGATTGTACTCCCGCTCGGGCACAATCTGTTGTGGATCCTTGACGGGCGTCTGTGGAGATGGTGGTATGACCATATGTACGGGTGATGTGGCCGCACGCGCTGCCAAATTGCAGACGTCCTTCTCGGTCTTTGTTGTTGGATTTGGATTTGTGTCCATGCCGAGACGTTCGCGCAACAACAACAAATGGCGTACACGTCCCACCTCCTCGAGGCGCGTCAACTTCTCCAGCTCCCATTGATGATCGAAAATGAGCGAATCGCCACGTGGCCGCCAGCCGGAAAGATTCTCCTCGCCACGCACATAAGTCGAACTGGTGTCAAGTACGCGTCGCTGTCGGCGTTGCACACCTTTGTTTCCGCAGAACGTGAGAAGGAGAAAGAGGGAAAAGCGTATTAGTTGTGAGCTTTTTATGAGCTCGTAGCGAAAGCGGAACTTTTGAAGCTTCTCAACAATTTTTGTAATATATAATTTGAAATAATGATCGATTTCGTATTTGCATAATTAGCTGCTTCAAGCATTAAATGGTAAAAACAACGCTTTCGAACGGCAAATAACAAACAACCAACACTACGTTAAGAATTTCTACCTGGACTACCTGCTTCAGAGGCTCTACGCAATGACAATTCATAAACGCCAGACAAACGATTAGCTTCGGGATTGCGATACTGTCCGGAGAAGAGATGTTTCAACGAACGTGGTCCGGTGCGTGCATCACGTCCGTAAATGACCATACTGAGGTCTTTGGTGATTATAGCAGGGCGTGCACAGTTCTCGAGCTGTAAAATGTATTGCATAAATATTTGAATTACTTTTTTCATATTCAGCGCTTATTCAGCACATTAAGGTTAAACTTTTTAAAGCATACATTTATAAGCGAAAGTTGAAACTACATATTAAGCGAACTGGTATTATATATAGACACATTAGAAGCAATTCCGCGCATTAATTTATTATTCAGCGCTTACTAAGTGGTTGAAACATTAATTTGTCTTCCTGTTTCAAATATACATTGTTTTAATTTAACTAACGTTAATACTGTTTTAATTCATTCAGCGGAAATTCAGTATTCAGAATAACAAAATACTATTCAGCGAAATTTGTAATTTCTCTGAAACACTTTCAAAACACTTTAAGCAATTGAATATATTACTATATAATTATTTAGTTCATTCAGCGCACATTCAGCAAAGAAATATATAATATCTCTTTAATATAGGCTGCATAAACTCATTCAGCATTAATTCAGCAAAACAATATCTTCATCCCCACAACTTACCTCCAAATAAGCACTCAAAGTAATGTAAATTGTCTCGCCAGCCTGTGTAACGCGATTCAGCAATGTAGAATTGTGTAAGCTCGAATCCCAAGCGGCTTCGAAACGATAGAACGAACGGTCATCACCGGGTACATCGACTGTTTCGCCGGGGAATAAGCCCAATGACAAAACACACGAGTCTTCATCCAAATCATCTGAAGATTCGGGTGTATTGCGTATACGTCCCACAACAAGTTCACGTATATCGCGCCATTTCACTTCGGCTGTCGGTTCGTGTACGATAGTCATACGTATGCGACGTTGTATGCCCTGATGGAGCATGAATAGACCACGGCATGGAAGATCGTCGCTGTGCTCAACCACCTGTGGCGAAGAAAAACAAATTGAAGGTGTGTAAATATATGTATGAGAGTCTCTGAAAGTGATTTCACCCACCGATGGCACATATTCGCCGTTCGGAGCCAATTCGCATATCTCAAACCAAACCAAGACATCATGTTTTGCCAAAACTGTCGACGTCGATGGGCATGGTAGTGGGCCGAATTTGGGGCTGCGCACCGGTTGGCTAATGGGAATGCTTGGTGGAAGCATACGGCGTGGTGGTGGTCGTGAAACAAATTCCTGCTTGGCATCCTTATGCAAAGGATGTGTTTGGTAATGTCCGAAGATCTTAAACATGATCGGTTGGGTTTTCAAATACTCAATGAAAGATTTGGTAACGGGTACAGTTATCTGGTAGTAAAATGAGAGAATATTAATTGAACTGTTCAACAGAAAAAGCACTCAAAGCGCTAACATTTTGCACGTGGTAGAAGCCAAGTGGTGCGCCCGAAGCTGAGTTCTTGACTGGTTCGGTGGAGAAGGCCTCCTCATGACGATGCAAGAAGCTGAGGGTTGCAATAAAAATATAATATAGCTCACTTGCAATAATTTCAATGCGACTTACTTGAACTGACAGAAAATGTCAGCGTATTCAGCGCCAATTCCTGTAGCCTGTAGCACGGTAACACGGAATGTGAATTCTTTGCCAATCTGCAAGTGTTCACCAGGCTCTTCATTAGCCTCTTGACACTCAGAGGCAGAGTTTGAATCAATGCCACGTCCAGAATCAGCATCCTCAAGTTCTAGTGAATAGAGAAAAGCAAATATTAGATTTCCATTTAGCAAAGTCAAGCACCAAAACGATATATTTTTCAGCGCATACACATACCTTCAAGCTTGCTATCTAAACCGCCGTTATCGATATAACGCTGCACATCATCCTTCTCATTCAAAGCGCGATACTTCGGCTTGGCATCATCTTCGTTGAAAACTAAGCGTGCCGATTGCTTGACGCCATTATTGAAGTCAATGGACTCCTCATCCTGCAAATGAGCGGTTGAGAGAGAATAAGAGTTGAAGAGCATTAATGAATAATTTTCTGTTTACGCACCAAAACTGGTTGCACTGCCACGCGCAAGTAGCCACGCACATCGCCACGTTCATTGACAATAGCCACCTTATGTACCAAGGGTACCGGATATAGCAGATTACTCAGATAGATGAACGAACGTCCGACCATGCGGAACCAAGGGAAACGATCGTAGAAGGGATCACCGCCAGTCAGGCTCTCCACATTGTAATCGGGTGAAGTGGGGCTAAGTTCAGCCTCGTTGTGATACATTTCGCGCATTAACTCCAAGCGTTGTCTATGAACGAAAGCGGGAAGTGGCAATATAACGTGTGATTAGTGTTGAATATGGTATAATTTAGAGATATAAAGTTGTTAAGCTGGTGCAATTCAGGCGCAAAAGAGTAAAATTTAAACTAAAGTTCAAAATGTATGCAAATTAAATGAAACAACATTTAAGACCATATTGTTAATGAGTTGCTGAGTATGAAGTCATGCAATTCTAATTTAAACTCATTTTGGTAAATAAAATTTAATTGCATCTGTTATTAAAAATTTTTGATTGAATTTGTTTGAAAACTTCTTTGACTGAGTTTTCATGAAAAATTCGCTTCATTTTAACTGTTCTACTATTATTTACACTGAGTTGAACTTGTGGAACACCTCAAATTGTATGGAAAACTAGTTAATTGATATTCAGCAGCTCATATTATGACATTCCTCAAAGGCACATTTATCTTTTATACACAACAGAAAGGCATAACTACGAAAATTAAAAAAAAAATCAATAAAATATGTATTTTTGAGAAATAAGCTGTTTATTCAAAGAAAAAATAAAATATACTTAAAATAAGCATAAAACCATGCAATAAGTTAGTACAGACATTACATTTACCTAGAAATATGTTATTTTTTCAGGCAAACAGATTTCTTAATTGAGCTCGTGATTACATTTTTTTGAAGAAATTTTTCTCGCAATATTATAAGTAGTCAAGAGAAGTTTACCGAGTTCGTAAAAAATCTACTTGTTATTTTGAGAGCTTTATATGGTAATTAAGAAGTAGCAATCTATTAGTTTCTTTCGTGATGTATCGAGAATTTCTAAGTCAACAGTTCCAACTACTAAAGACTCTTATTGTTTTAAGTGATATAGTATTTGAATGGAATAATTCAACGGTATAAATATATCGTAAATGGAATATTTTCCTTTTCAAAGTTTAAACAGCAGATCTTAAAGAACCAGTATTATGTGGAACTAGTATAATAAAGGGTTTTTTCAAAAGGGACGCTAGAAATGTAGACCGAATGGGACAGTAAACAACATCAATTTTTTGCCGCTCTTTTGACATTTATCTTCAGTAAAGAAAGATATACGATCCAACAACGAGTCAAATTTATAAAAATTTACTACCAAAATTTGGAGTCAGTGGCCTCAACTTTAAAAACGCTACGTCCAATTTATTGTCGTCATAAACGACCTGTCAGATCAACAATTGAGCATCTATTGGAAAAATTTGGAGCCACAGGCCAGTACAAAATGTTCAATATGTCAGTGAGACAAAGAAGTGCCCGTAGTGTCGAGAATATTGCAGCCACTAGCGCATCAATTGATGACTAGGATGACCAAAACCAGTATCTCGTCGTTCTCAAGCGTTGAGCATCACTGTGACGTCGCTGTGGCGAGTTTTGCAACAAGATCTACGGCTACATCCTTACATTATCAAATTGATAAAAACTAAAGCCGCTTGACCACCAGGATCGTCGTATGTTCGTGAACTGGGTTGGACAACAACTTGAAAATGATCCGGATCTTTATCGAAAAATCATCTTAAGCGATGAGGCTCATTTCTGGCTGATTGGATTCGTCAATAAGCAAAAAAGATGCGGTTTGGTGCGGTTCATGAGCCAGCCGTACTTCTTCCATGATGATCAATACCGGCACGTTACTGTGAATGGGAATCGCGACGGCTCAATGAGAACAATATGTGGTTCAAAAGAGCGGCGTCACAATCCAGACAGCGAATGATTAATTGAAAACCAAGTTTGGTGTAACGTGTCATCTCACAAAATGGTCCAGTCAATTGGCCACCTCGGTCGTGCGATTTGACGCTGTTAGACTACTTCGTACGAATATCGAACGTGAAATTGCAGCAGTATCGGCCAATTTATGCTTGAAAACCGTCGAAAATTGGATACAGCATCTGGACTACTGCCAGCGCGCCCGTGGTGGCCATGCAAAAGAAATCGAGTTCCATATTATGTATGGCATCGAATGTACTTTCACAGGAATAAAAAAATGCATTGATATCCCAAACTTTTGTAGCGCTCTTATTGAAAAATCCTTAAAAACATTCTTAGTTTGGAGATTATAGAGAAATGCTACTATTTCAATTAATATGCCAAAGAATAACGTTAATCTACAATTACAGAACTTTATGACGATAATTTCCTCTTTATATGACAGTCGAACTGTATTTAATACAGTGTTGAACTTGTGGAACACTTTTACTAATAATAAAAAAGGGAGCTTAAATGTGACAACACGAGACTGTTCAACATATTTAATAACTGTTAATTACGATCTGGGACTCGTATAACTTAAAAACTGGCACAAACCGAACTACGAAGAGTTTCGAACTTCGTAAAAACAAAAAGAGAGCACAACATTTAAAATGTTTAACTTAAAATCTCTTAATTTTTAGATACACATTAGCATAAACAAAAATGGACAAAAAAAAATACAAATAGCAAAAGACAAGCTTGCGCTTTTCAAATATACAAAATTTAAAAAATAAAGACCTCGTTGTAGCGAAAATGAAAGCAGACCTAGATGGCATTAAGTTAGCCAATGAGAGACGAGACGGTGAACCGCCAGCACCGATTTTCTTCGGACTCGTACGAATCGCTGACGCGAGGCTATCGCTTAAAGGCGCCAACAATGACGAAGACGACATCGACGACGACGACGATGATGTAGTGTTAGCGTGATTTTGTATTTGTAATTGGGACTGTGGGTATGTATGAGTGTTATCGGAATTATTTGGTGGGGGATATGCGCCGTTATAGGAAGTAACTGTTGTTGCTGTATACGGTATCAAGCCATCATAATGCAGCGCGTCGCTTGTTAGCATGGCGCTATCGCCACACAATGAGGTTGTGTCGTAAAGCATGGATGATGGTGGACTCTCCACATTGTAGATTTGACGCATCAGCTCCAAGCGATAACTGATGGGTTGGTGTTTGAATTTTTGTTTTAGTATTTTTTTGGTTAAATTTTTGGACAGTTGGGTATGTGTTCGTTTTGGTAGGCGTACATGTGAGGTTAGGGCGAGCAGTTTGGAATATTAAAAACAAAAATGAAAAAAATACATAAAAATTTGTTAGTAAAGCCTAGGCTATGTATGTATGTTACTAAAAATACTGGTTTAATGTAGGTTATGAATGAATATGAATGAAAAATGTTATGTTAGTAAGTGACATGAGTGTGTTCGTATGCTGTGCGCAGCGCTTATGATGGTACGGTCGTAAATATTTCAGTAAAAACTACGAAATTTCGTTTACTTTTTAGTTTTAAAGCTTTTAAATATTCAGTAGCAATAATTTTTTTACGTTACTTGCAACAGAACAACCACCATGCACGTTCCAGAAATTATAATTGAATTAAAAATTTATTTTTTACTTTGCATTTAACAGAAAATGTTTGTATCAAAAGAAATGTACTGCATTTACCGCTGCAGTAACTCATTTCAAATGCCTTTGAGGAGCTAAATTTACTAAAATAAATTTTCCTAATAGAAACAGTGTTGTATTTTTATTCCCAAAAAATTAATAAACAATTTTAAGACCCAAAACAATGTTTGCGATTTTGAGAACATAAATTTTATGTGTGAAGAACATAGAACTACTCTCAAACTCCTTTCAAAAAAAAAAATTAAATCGAAAATAAATACTCTGCTGAAAACTTACCGCAATTTCTCCAAGGACCAATAGTGTGTGGCACCGTTTTTGGTGTCGGTCACCTCTACAGCCACAATGGTTTTCGAAACTGGTGGCGCACCAAATTCATCCTCGCTTTGCAAGGGCGTAGCGGCTGAGGCCAGCTCAGGTGGTAGTGGTGAGTAGAGTGTGTCGGTGAGTAGTGTGAATTGAAATTGCACCTATTAAAGAAGAATTTAAAAAATTACAATTTATTTGTTAAAAAATTAGCAAGCTCAAACACACCTTCTTCTTCAACTCTACAGAGATGGCATTTGCCTCTTTCAAGAATATGGCATTGCCCCAGAGATCATCACGCAGTGAAGTGAATTGATGGTAACGCCATTTACGGAATGCCCAGGCAGCTAAGCCGGCTTCTCGTGCATTCCAGCATGATTCGTAGAGTGGATTGGCTGTAAAGATTAGAAGAAAATAGTTTTGTAGTCACTATGCAGAGGTATCAAGAGACTATTGTTCAATTTGCAAATATACAACTCATAAAATCAGAAAATTTAACAGATGTTAAATAGACGAGATTTCAAATATGTTTCTAAAACAAAAAAAAACTTATTTTATTAATTTAAAACTATTTTTATTGCTTTTATACTTTTCGAAACACATCCACAAACAAAAATTAAAATCTAACGAAAAATGTTAAAAGTGTTGGCATCACTTGCATAGTATTGATATGAGTGATACTCAAACTGCTATTAAACAACAAAAGCACTATTACAACAGTGTCAGTTAAACTGTAAAAACTTTAAATGTGTGTGAAAGAGAAAGAGTTAGCCACGCTGACACACACTGAACACGCGCATATGGTTGGAGATTTTGTATCGGCCCTGTGGCGCAATGGATAACGCGTCTGACTACGGATCAGAAGATTCCAGGTTCGACTCCTGGCAGGGTCGCGAACAAATTTTTTTTCTTTAAAATTATAATAACACATATTTTATTTATGCCTACTTACTGTATAAATCCTCTTCCTGATGGAAATCTTCTGGTGAATAGCTGCTGTACATCGACATAGTCATCGATTGTTCTTCGACTTGTTTTTGCAGCGCATCAATGCGCGCTTCATAATTCTACAATAAAACAAAATATAATAAAGTTTATGAAGTATCCACCAATGCTTTCCACTCACCTTCCGCTGTTCCTCGAACTGCTGATCGGCCTGCATCTTCTCGCGCTTATACTGCTCCTCCAAGTTATCCAAACGCTTCTGCATTTCGGCCTTCAAATCTATGCCCTGCTTCTCCAACAGCTCACATTGTGCGAAATTCCAGTCCACCTGCTGTGTGTCGCACTTCTCCGTCTCATTCTCATTCTCGTTTTCTGTATTCTCTGTGATCTTATCGCGCAACTCACGCGCCTGCTCGGGATTGGTGAAGCGAAATACATGATTTTTACCCAGTATAACACGCGAACCGGTCTTCAACACCTCGGGTTCGACTAATTTGCGGCCATTCAAATAGACCAAAGCATCTTTGTGCGGTATAAGTGTAACGGTACTGCTACGATTTTCGAAAGTACAGTGCTCTTTCAAAATATGCGAACCCGACAATTGTATATCTTGTGGCACGTTGGCCTCGTGTGTGCCCAAACGTGTAATGCCGTCTTTAATGTAGTAGAGTAGACATTCCGATAAGTTGGGATCTTCATTTAGATTGACCAAATGTGGTGTCTTCTTTGGTGAAAATACACCAACAGTGTCGCCATCCTCCTTTACGGCTACACCCATTTCAGCAAACACCGCCTCGCGTTGTAAGCGTATCTCTTCGGTGCGTTTAAGTTTTTCCTCCCAAGTCTCGTTGAGTTCTAGTGGAAAGGAAAGTGATTAGACATACTACATACTTTTGAGTGGAGTATTGTAAAGAATATCTGAACGATACTTCAAAAGTGGTATAGATTTGAGGACATTATTTGATTAGAAAAAAGGGTAGTTGAAGTGTTGGACTCAAGCTGAGCCAAGATGGATAAAGTTCTATTAGCGAGCACTAAGATGGACCAAGGTGTCTCCGTTAAGGCTATGGTATAAATAAATGAATTTGTCAGGCCAGCTTATCTTAGATTAAAGATTTTATAGATGTATCAACGAATTTGTGGTAAACTCTTCCGAACATCCATAATGAGTGAAGAACTCTTTTGATGAGAGTTATTATTTAAAAATTCTTTAAAAATAAGGCTCAACTAGCGCCCACTAACAATTTCTGGAAAGTATGTGACCTCGTTATGACGGTAGTCGGATCTACTCTAAATATTATGGATCGAAGCGAAGTCAGACGAACAGTATCTTCGAAGAATGATCTGAATTAAATACTGATTAAACTAAAATGAGAAGCTCCGAAAGATACTCTTAATTAACAATTGATGAAACTAATTTGAGAATTTCTTGTTTTTATATATTAGATTGGGTATTTAATGGAATATTGGTTGATGGAAATCCACAAAGGGTCATAAGTAAGAGCTCAAGAGAATTCTGAATTAATTTATAGATTGTTCGTTGTTAAAGCTTTCGGAAAGCAAGATGAAATTTGACAACAGTGTGTGCAGAATTAATGCTTTGACCTGAAAAATTCTCCGAAAAAGCTTACAAGGATTTTCTGATGCTTTATGCTCTAAATGAGCTCTCACGCTTTCAAACAAAAGAGTTTATTTCGCTTATTTTCGCTCTCTATCTCTTATTCTTTACTTCACTTACCTGCAATCAATTTTTCGCTGGCCTGCAGCTGATCAACTGCCATTTCAGTAGTCGAACCATTGCGATTGCGTGTCTTTGTTGGCGACTTTATTGGTCCACTGCCCGATTTGGTCATTTCATCTTCTGTACAATGAGAAAAGATATTAGATACGTGCGTTTAGTTTTATTTGTTTTTTGGACATTGATAAGCGCATATACATATATATTTACATAAAGAGTAGTTATGTATTGAGAAGCGTGCAAAGCGAGAGGATAGTTCAAGTTTATATGACAAGATTTGTTTATTTATGTGTTTTTTGGAGCTATGTACAAATGTTGACGTGTATTTCTGTATGCGATGCTACTAAAAACATATTTGTTCTTTGATTAAAAAAAGTAATGGAAATGTGTTTTTTTTTTATTTATTTCCGGTTTAGTTATTAAAGTGGCGGAAGCGCAAAATAATTTCGATAAAAATGCGTTGAAAACAGTTATTTATATATTTATATATATGTTATTTTAAATAAACACATACTTATTTATGTCAGACGAGTACTGTATATATAATATATTGCACGCACAATTTGTATATAATTGTATTAGAATATAACCATACACTGGCGGTCATAAAAGTGAGCACCAGGTTTTCAAAGAGAGGGAGGAGAGAAACTATAATGCCTAAAATTTTATTTTATTTTTGAAATTTTTAAATTTAACGTAAAGTTAAAATGTTGCCAACCTATTCCAAAACAAATGTTTAAAAAATCCATAACAATATGGACGTCGAAATATAGTGGTTAAAAAAGGTAGTCTAAAATACTACCTGTTTCTAAATTTTATTAAAAATCAAAATGATAAAATAAATAGAATATTACAGATTTGCTAGCAAACAAACTAAAACGCTTAAGGTCTTTTGCCGGGGATTATTTTCGAAACGAATTGCAACTTTTTTGAAATATATAAGTAAACAAGTTAAATAATAATGGGTGATCTAAGTAGAGGTATTTTTTCAATAGCCTCTTTTTGACAGATCACGTTGTATTGTTATTTTTGTTCAGTTTGTTTAGCATTTCAGCATGGAATGACTTACGCTTGAAAAACGTTTACAAATTATTCAACTTTTTTATGAAAATTCACGTTTTGTGATTCGAGCGCTACACTCAACTTATGGTCAATATAATCGGCCCACTGAGTGTACTATTCGCAATACCATCACCGGTGGATAATATTCGACAGAATAAACCACGTCAAACACGTAGTGAAGAAAATATAGCAGACGTAGCTGAGAGTGTACACGAAGACCGTTGAGAGTCAATTCGGTCCTGTTCGCAGCAACTAGTACTGACGTATGGAGCGACTTATCACATTTTACGACGAGATCTTAAATTGAAAGTACACAGTTTGTACAAGAACTGAAGTCGTTCGCTCTATGTGCTCTTGAAAAATTCCAAGGGTATGTAAACAAGCATGATTGACGCATTTGGGACGAAGAGCAACATGAAGAGATTCAAGAGATTCACACCGTTAGACTTTTTCCTGCGGGGATATGTAAAGTCTAAAGTCAATGCGGACAATCCAGTTTCGATTTAGGCCTTGAAGCAAAACCTGATGCGCTTCATTCGCCAGTTACCAGTCGTAACTGAGAAAAAATAAATGCCAAAGAATGTTATTTCGAATGATAATCAATATTCCTCATTAAATTAGAATTTACTGTGTTTTTTTCTTTAAAAAAATAGGGAATCTCGAAATGGAGCACCTTTTATAAAGAAAAAGTGCGGTATCAAACAAATTATTCAATCATTTGGGTGTTTACTGTCGAATATAATAGAACGAAGAGTTGCCACTTTCGTGAAAATCTTGATTAAACCAATTTGGCCTTTATATTCGGCATAAAGTCCACAAGAATATCGAAAATCATTATAAATAGTATATGGAAGTTGGTTAATTCCTCGATCGATTTCAACTATTTTGCAACACTATCTCCAAAATTTTGCTAAGATATCTCTAATTTTAAAGGTACGATATAAAGTCCACCAACATTTTGAAATCCCTAATATTAGGTATATGGAAGCTGGGGGAAGTTATTACCCGACTTCACAAATTTTTGACACAGCGGCCGTATTATTAGAAAAAGATTATGTATGATTTCTATAAAATATCAGACAGATTTACCAAAGTAAAAATTATCGAAAATGGTAAAAAATTATCCATAGCCACTGAGATCCTAATGTTAGGTAACTGAGTCCTTGAATATATTCTAAAGTAAACGAATCAGATTAAATTTAAAATTGTGAAATGAGATATAATTTCGGACCCTTATTGCCATATTTTCGCATAAAAGTATGGTATCAACATTTTTCTGACCACCAGTGTATTTAAGTATAAATTCATATATCTGTGTAAGTAATCGAAATTATTACAAAACTGAGCATTGATATGCAAAAGAAGCATGGCAAAAGTACGAGTGTAGTTGAGAGTACAAGTACAGGTACACACACACACACAGACAATTATATTGCTATATATTAATATCAAAAAAAATATATATCAGATATTTTTAATTATATAAATCGGCGTAGTTTACGTATTAGTAAGCGTGAAAATTGCACAACAAATCCATAAAAATTTTAAATCTTATTATTAACATTCGCTTCAAAAACGCACACACACATACACACTTGTATTGGTAAACGCAAAAGCGGTGGCATTTATTGGGTATTAATTAGCATTTAAGCAGTTTTGAGGTTAGTTTTTTAACTGAGCAAGTATAAAATGGCTTGTTTATGTTGTTGTACATTAAATAACGCACTTTTGTACTAAAAGCGTGCGTTGCGCAATATTTATATATTTACTTCTGTTGGTGTATGTGCGTGCGTGTGTAAGCTTTTTTTACATTTTCACTTAGACGAGTATTTATTTTTGGACACATATACATATGCACAATTAATGCTGTGGTTGCGGTTGCATAATAATTGCACTTAATTTGCGAATATTATTATTTTCAATTTATTTATTTTTTTATTTTTGTTGGTATAAAATTGCAAAGCCGTGGCGTAATTTGTTTAAGTATATTGCGAATTTTTGTTGTTGGCATACTTTTTTGTTTGTTTTTAGCATTTCTACTTACTATTCGAGTCGCGCTTCTCACAAACCACTTTACCATCGGGCCCTAAATGAGAATATGTATAGACTATATAGGCACGTGTTGATTGAATTTAATTTTGTTAATGTTTGAAATTAATTATAAATCAGCGTAAAGTTGATTATGTACATAAAATTTCAATTGAAATATGAAAATGAATTATGTGCTCTATTTCTGGTGAATTTTTATTTTTGGAAAACTTTTGCTCGTATCAATTTTAATGACAGTCGATTTATTAATTTATTTACTTTTTTTTGTGAAAGTAAAATATTTGATTACAATTTTAATTAATTTCTTTTAATAATTAATTTTTTGGTATTATTTTTCAATTAGTATTGCCTACTTTTTGGCGTGGGTTAGTATTCGAATTACGGAAAGTTAGTGCGCTGCTAATTTAACTCAATTTTTACATTATTATTTTTCGTAAATAAATATTAGAAAAATATTAAAACTGCAGCTGAACTGCACGTCACACCTACCTTCTTGCACTTCGATGCCCTCGGCCTTCAAGAGATCGCGCAGCTTCTGTATCTCCTCCTTGAGCTCACGTATAAGTTTGGCATTGGCATCCTCGTTGACGATGGCCTTGCATACGATCTGTTTGGCGCGATCGGCGTAACTAAAGAAAAATTAAAAAATATGAAATTTTGAGAAAATAATTTTTTTATTAAAACAATTTTTTTTTTTTTAATTTTGTTTTTTTTTTTTTGTTTATGAAAAATATTTGATTTTTAGTGAAATATTTGTCGTAACTATTTATTATTTTTCAGATACTCACCGCAATGTACTCAATGTTTCATCATAGTTAATGTCTGCTGGTGAGATAGCAGCAATCATAGCGGTTTTAGAGTTGCCTCCCAAGTTCTCGCGCAGCAACCAGGTTAATACAGAGTCGCGATAAGGTATAAAATCGGCTTTCTTTGATTTCTTGTTCTTAGAAGCCTAGAATGCGATTGTAATACAGAAGGTTAAAATGAAATCACAAAAACTAAGAAAGGCTAGACATTTCATGAGTTAAATGATTAAACGAATTTTTATGATTTTAAAATGATGATTGAAAAATAAAATTTTAAAATTATTGTTATTTGAAAATTTTAATAATTTAATTTTTTTAATATTATTAAAATAATTTATATGCTTTTTTATACATAATATGTTTCATATTTTTTTTATTTTTCTAATTTTTTATAATATATTATTTAATATTAAATACAAAAACTAAAATTTTCTCCAAACTAACTTCTCAAAACACACGTCCAATTTTTTCAGTGCAATATTCATTACTTTGTCTTAATAAAAATTAATACTTACAGACTGTTTTTTATTTAATGTGAAATTGTTACAAAATTTTGAAAATTCACAATTGTTTTCAGTGTACGAATTTCCAATATTAATTATTCAAGTTTTTTTTTTTCGTTTTGTGCGAAATTGTTCAGCATTGGATGAATGAGAGATAAACAAGAGCAAAAAGGCATGTGAATAGTAAAAGCTTCAAAGTTCGCTGCTTTTAAAATACATAAACCAATAATTATCTTCTTTCATTTCAATTATGACTTACAATTTCAGCCAAGGCCGAGATGACTTTGCCGAGCGTGGTCAATGATTTATTGATGTTAGCACCCTCCTTCAAACGTGTGCCTTTGGCGCCAGTCGAGTCAGCGCGTTCCGAACCAGCCAAATCAACCAAGCTAATTTTCGAAACCTTCTCGGTGGTCAGATCGGTCATATTGTCGTGACGACGTTGGGTAAAGAATATGGTGAAAACGGCATGTGAGCGAGAACTGGTCTCATTCATGTTGGTAGCGGCCACAGTACTAATGAGAGAGGAGAGAGAATATAAAAAAAGTTGTTACACAATGTTTAATGGCATTAATTTCGGAACTTGATTAATATCAAATAAGTTGTTAGATCTCAATATCATATAGTAATAGCAACCTAGATAGCATAATAAGTAAAGCTTCTTAGTATATTCTGTTATTTCTTTTAAACATTTCTTTCTTTAATTACTTAATTTAGTCGCTCTCAATTCGCTTAATGAAATTTGAATTTATATAAATTCTGATATTTTTGAATATTAAGTTAATCGAGTATCAATTAATTTCATTTTGAGGCATTAAATAATAATATTAAATTATAATATATAAATCACATAAAATTTTAATAATTTAAGCAGAAAACAAAGCAACCTAATTGAATTAATTTAATAATTATATAGAAATATGGAAATGGAAAGGAACTCAATTAATTTTCTTAGTCTAATTATTATAAGAATATTATTTCAATGTTTCTTTCAATTTTCTTAAACAAATTTAATTATTTTTACTTCAACTATATTGTTATATTTACACTTTAAATAAATTGGAATTAAATTAAACACTTCTTTATTTGTAGCTAGATCAACTCTAACTTAACTTAAATTGCACTAATTTAACTGTAATTAAGTGAAATTATGTAATAAATTCAATGAAATTATATTTATTCACTTATTTAACTAATTTGAACTCAATTTAGACATTTGAACTCAATTTAATTAAAAACAAGTAAGGAAAGGCTAAGTTCGCGTGCAACCGAACATTTTATACTCTCGCAATTTATTGAAGAAATTTTAATAAGATAACACCCAAATTTACCTATATTCGGCACAAAGTTTAATAGAATAACGAAAATCGTCCTAAATAGGGCTGAGGTAATTCCTGAACCGATTTCATTCATTTTCACCAGCTAGGTACACTATATCCAAAACTATCCACGCACTTAATTTCGCAAAGATATAGTATCTCACATATTAACCAATACATATATGTAGATTAAAGCCCACCGTATTTTTGAAAAAACTATAATTAGGTACGTGGGAGCTAGGAGATGTTATTATCCGATTTTAATAATTTTTGGAACAGAGACACACTATTAGAAGAAAACAATTTACTCTGAATTACATTAAATTATCTAAGAAATTTACTAATATTTTCGGTTAAAATTTACCCTTAGACGCTGAGTTCAACACCCGATATCTGGGGTCTTAAAAAGTTATAGTCCGTTTTCGACAATTTTTTCTCAAGTGAAGCCAGAGATGATATGTACTATTTGTGTAAAGTTTTATTCCGCTATCTTCATTGGTTCCTTATGTATGCATTATAAAGTGAAGGAATCAGATGGAATTCAAAATTGAGTTATATGGGAAGTTGTCGTGCTTATGAACCGATTTCATCCATTTTTCACATGTGTCATCAGGGTGTCAAGAAAATATTGTATACCGAATTTCATTGAAATCGGTCGAGTAGTTCCTGAGATATGGTTTTTGACCCATAAGTGGGAGATGCCACGCCCATTTTTCATTTTGTAAAAAAATCTGAGTGCAGCTTCCTTCTGCTATTTCTTATGTAAAATTTAATGTTTCTGACGTTTCTCTTTAGTGAGTTAACCCACTTTTAGTCATTTTCAACCTAACCTTTGTATGGGAGGTGGGCGTGGTTATTATCCGATTTCTTTAATTTTTGGACTGTATAAGGAAACGGCTGAAAAACACGACTGCAGAAAGTTTGGTTTATATGGCTTTATTGGTTTGCGAGTTATATACAAAAAATTTGAGGGCGGGGTCACGCCCACTTTTCCAAAAGAATTACATCCAAATATGCCCCTGCCTAATACGATCCTATGCTCCAAATTTTATTTTCATAACTTTATTTATGGCTTAGTTATGACACTTTATAAGTTTTTGGTTTTCGCCATTTTGTGGGCGTGGCAATGGTCCGATCTTGCCCATTTTCGAAAGCAACCTCCTCAGGGTGCCAAGGAATACGTGTTCCAAGTTTCGTTAAGATATCTCAATTTTTACTCAAGTTATCCGTTGCACGGACTGACGGACGGACGGACGGACAGACAGACAGACATTCGGATTTTGACTCGTCTCGTCACCCTGATCATTTTGATATATATAACCCTATATCTAACTCGATTAGTTTTATGACTTACAAACAACCGTTAGGTGAACAAAACTATAATACTCTCTTTAGCAACTTTTGTTGCGAGAGTATAAAAAACTAGCTCAAATTGTATTAAATTAGCTCTAATTAAATGAAATTAAGTTATTCATTGAATGAATTTATATTTAGGTATTTAATTATTGATTAGCTTTGAATTTGTTTAACCTCATGACTACCCAATAAGTTTTCTGTAAAGCATTTTATTGAATTAAAATCAAACAGCTTAATTTACACAACTAGTCAATTTTTCAATGTCTGCTAAGAATAATTTTTATTATATTTATTAATTTAGTAATTTATGTATCACTTATCTATCTTATTTCATTAAATCTTCCTTAAATATGTGCATTTTTTAATGATATTAAATTATTGTATTAAAGAGAGTATTAAACAAATTAAGCGAAATTAAAGTGAATTAGTCGCAATGGTAACACGTAAATCTAAATAAGTTTTCTAATAGCCTTTGCGCACAGCCAACTTAATTATATACATTAAGAATATAATTGAGAAACCAGTCTATGCCTTTCGCACAGCCGGCTACTCAATTAACGATCAGCTGTTATACATTTCTGATTATGCTGTTCATAAGAAGTTGATAATTTTCATCAGCTGATTGTTTTTATCAATAAACACAACCAATTTTAAAGCGTATACAACTACGCGCAGCACAACATTCAAGTTTCACCTCGATTTGTATTCGATTATAAATTAATGTAGTAAAATAATATTTTGCTTTAGTATAGTAAATAGATTTAAAACAGCGTTTCAATTAAGGAAAGGTCGGATGATTAAGCAATTAACTCATGTGCGTAGAGACTATAAGGTATTAGTACTCGATTCAAATTAAAGTAATCTATATTTCGTTAAATTAACTTAAACTAATTTAAACTAAGTAATTTTTGTATACTAAATTAAGTTTAGTTGCATTATTATTTAAACTAATATAGTGTAACATCAATTAAAGAAAATGGATTAAATTGTCTCTTAATTTATTCAATTAAGAAATCTTCTCAATTACTAATTAAATCAGCAACTCAACTATCAATACCTCAACATGATTAATCTATTTAATTATTTTGATTATTCACATAAATAAGTTACTGTTGCACAATAAAATTCTAATTGAATTTATAAAAATAGAAAATTTAATCTAATTTCTTTAACAACATTTGCTTACCGCGCTTTATTGCCCTCATCGATGAGATCGTGTATGTCCTGATAGTCGGTAACGGCCAACTTGGATAAATCCTCCACGTATGGACCGAGCAATGGATGCTCACGTACGCGCAAGTTGCCTTTGTTCTTCGGATTTAATAAATCGCGTACACGTTCGCAATAGATTTCCATATATGAAACCTCAACCTGAATGCGCCACGCAAAGTAATCAAAGAAATGAAGATAAATATAAGAGAGGCGCAACAACAGCGGGGGATGTAATAGAAAATTGTAATAAATGAGGGCGTATTCATCAGTATGCCAAGCGCACAATATCAGATATGTTAACATGAGTGTTGCAAGTATTCGCAATATTGCAGAGACGCTTTGTAGTGTCGCCTTACTTTGCATGCATAAACTATTCGCATAAATCCCTTTCACATACGCTGGCATACACTCACAGTGGCATACAGTGATGTGTAGATACATGCACTTAACTCCACTGAGACAACTGTCAGCACTTGCATTCTAAAGAGACAACACATCACATTCAATTGCACAGCCTCCGCTTCCTTCTTCACACTCTCGTCCACACTATTTATTTGTAATTTGTCTTCTTTCATTTCACTTCACTTCACATCACAACACAACACATTTCACCTCACTGTACTTTATTACTTTTCGCTTCACAACATTGCTTTGCTCCTCAAGGCTTTGCAGCGTCGCCCTCAACTTACCGAATACTTGAGTTCACTTGTTTCCGTGTCGTGTATACGATTGAAGAGATCCTTACAAATCATCGGTATGATGCCCTCTTGATGCTCCTCCTGTTTGCCCATCATTGTGTATGATTTGCCTGCACCGGTTTGACCGTAGGCGAATATGCACACATTGTAGCCGTCGAAGGAGTGCTGCAACATCTCCTCGCCGATGTCCTTGTAGACCATCTCTTGGGTGGAGAATTCGGCATCGCGTGGCTGTTGCAAAATGGTTTTGGAAAAGAAAAGAAAAAAATAATGCAATTAAAAAGTGTTTTTATTTAATTAATTATGTATTAATTATGTAATAGTATGCAAGTGTCAATTGCATTTGTTTTGGATCGTTCATTTGTTTTGTTTGTAATGTCTTTCAGTGGTACTTACATCGTGTGACCAATAGGAATAATCGAAATTGAAGCTTTTGATGGCTTCGCTGCTGTTTATTGGTACTTTGGGATTTGTGATGGCTGAAAAGAAATTAGAAAACAAAAAAATAATATAATAATGTATGGAAGTATAATAATTATAATGCAGTTATATAGAAAAAATTAAATATATAAAAACTTTATATGCGAAACTATGTCTCAAGATTTTCTAAAATATTATTGAAGTTTAACTGGGCTCAAAAATATATTTTTTCATCGGGAAATATATGTTTGTTTTTAGGGATATATGATTTACGATGTACAGTCTTCCCTCCCTTTATTAAAACTAATGAGATCTTCTTATTAACTGAAATCATCATATTCGTTCTTTGGGGACTAAAAAGGAAGGACCGATTACACAGTCGCCTCATGCCAGAGACAGTATTTGAGCAAAAGATAAAGTAAAATTACGTTCCATGAGAGCTAGAGGTGGTTGGGGTCGGATTGTTGCCATTTTTTGATTTGTGGATTCATAATTTATTATTAAATTGATTTATAACAAGGAATAATATAAAAGTTCTAGACTTCAATAAATATATTTTCATAAGGAAAAGTTGCTCGAAGTCGTATTACAACTGAACAAAAATTAGCAGCTTATAATCAATAATCACACAAGACTAATTATGTATAGGCTCTGAGGAGATAGCCAGTTTTGCCAATAGAAATAATGGACCTTGAAAGACATGTTTCTTAAAAGTCCTTTTTTAACCATACAGCTATAAGAGAACTCTGATAGGTTACTACAGCACGTACAAAAAATATACCTATTAAGAAGTATGAAGAACATCTTTATATTCTTCATCAGAAAGTAATGATATAGAAAACAAAATAATGTCGATAAAATGAGACTCGAGAGCTTTGCTTCGCCTTTAACAAAGACAGAATTGCTAAGTACTATACTTTATCACTTTCCGGTATTAAATCTCACATCTATTGAATAATTTTTGGAATCATAATACTTTAGACTAACGTGAAACCAGATTCCTACTTCTTTCAGTGCTTAATAGTTTTTTTATTTGCATTATATTAGAAGAAGAAGAGAATACTAATGTATTTCACTATCTCAAACTAAATTATTATATATTGATTATACTCACCGGTGGTTGCACCGCTCATTTGTATTATACATTTTGATTCTCGACCAATTTCACGCGAATTGAAGGGTCGCACTCGAACCGCCACCTTAACGGACGACATGTTGGCGGTGAGAGAGGCCCAAAGGCCTTAATAACACACTAGAAGCTGAAAGTAAATAAAGAGATAAAAAATTGTAAGTAATTACAATTAATTACATTATTCTTTTATTTTATAGAGGAATTTTATATTATTTTTTATACATTTTATTGTAAAAGTAGAGGAATGAAAATGAATAACATTGATCATTGTACGTATATAATATAAGAGTGTTGACGAACTTATCTTTCATTGACGCATCTGGAAAAGGAACAGCATAATATATTGGATTTGAGCACTATTCGAAACAATATATTTTATTTTATTTTAGCAAAGCTCTAGCAAAATCTAAAAAAAAAATAATATTCATATGGCGTAACGAGTACGTTAATTAACAAAATTTTCTGCATTTGAAGTGCAACAAATATATCCCTTGAATCCAGAAAATGGTTAGATGATTTGATTCACACCATTTCAATACTGAAGATATCATTAAAGTCCCGATTTCCTTGGTTTTGGAAATTGTAGACCTCAATAAAGATAATTGGCCTAATTATTGATTCTCAAATTCGATTTCGATACTAGGATTTCCGATCCAAAAATTTCATGCAATCATTGGTTCCGTCGATAAACTGTTACCACAAAGTGAAAGTAAAACTGATTTGCCGACAAATTTGACAAGTTTGATAATATTTAAAATGGAAACAATTGCTTTACATATAAGTGATATTTAAGCGCTGAAAATTTTATATTAATTCTTTTAAAGTGCAGTACTCATCAGTATTTACATATTAGTATTAGTTTCCATTACCTGGTCTGGTCCATTATTATTTGTCCTTGATTGGAGACCCTACAGCGTTAAACTTTTGTGAAATGTCTTCCCAAAAATTATTATACTCCATTTATTTAAAAAATTCCACAAGCCACTCACCAACAGATAGATTTCGAAAAAAATTTCGATTTTGGAGATTCCATGATTTCGAAATTGGCGACATCCATGAGCCACGGAAAGTATTTTCAAGTCCATAAGTGAGTTTACTTCGATTGAAAATTTTATTTTCGATATGGTTTCAGTGATTTCAGCGCAATATTTTTCGATCTAAGCGAATTTTTTTTCGATCGAATTAATTAAGCTCAATATATTTTGAAAAGAAGAAATTGGTCTAAGACGGATTAAAACTTGAATGAACTCTACTAGATCTACATCAAGAATCACACATGACAAAAACCAAAGTTGAACCATTAGAAGTATATGTATGTATGTACAATATCTACTTAGTGTTCTACTCAAGGAAATATAGAAGTATACATACATAGTACAACAAACTAAAATATTGTAATAAGCAGCACCATTGGGTACATAAAGTAGCCAATTAATTCCGCTGCGACAAAATTCATTGCTGGAATGAGAAAACGATTAGCATTAATAAAATTCGCTATTTTAGTGACGTTAAAGTGAGCACACGCGACGCATCTTTTTCGCTACCACTGTTTTCATTTATGCCACAAGCATGCGACACATACAAAAGCAGAGCAAAGAGAGTTAGAGTAGTATGGGTAGGCAAAGCGTTGCAAAGTTGCGGAAAAGAAATTCGTAACAATTCGCGCGTAATTACCACATTAATTTGTTTATTACGCTGAGTACCTGCGCATTAGAACACGCACACAAGCGCAGCGAAAAGTTAATATGTGTGAGAGCTTAAGTGGAAATTTCTATGTATGTGTCTCTTTATTTGTATGCGTAAAAGGAAAAAAGTCAGAAAAGTCGTCACAAAGTTGCCGAGTTTTACTTTAATGAATGCCAACCAACACAAAGCACAGCTATATATACACACAAATGCACATCTGTGGCAACACTGGCGCATTAACGCTTACGTAAATCCGCTCACAAATTATCAAAGCAACCTTTATGCTTACACATTTGTTTCACGCGGACAGAAAAGCTTGAGCTTTACCCCAGCTGCGCGCTCTTCAAGTGTGTGTTGGGTCGCCATGGCGTATGAGTAACAATGAAAGCGTAGGAGCGTAATGGCAACAACTTGTATATACATACGTACCTGTATGTGTGTTTAGAGTGCGCGTTGCCGCAACCACTTATTATTTACATTTAAATTTCATTTTTTGTAATTTTCAACAACAAAGCGCAACACAACAACAACAGCAACATGCGGAAAGAAAGCCACGCAAAAGTTGTTGACTCGCTTTTAACAGAATTTTCGTTTTTGTTCTCGCTGTTGTTGCAAGTCGTCTTTTGTGTGTTGACGACATTTTGTTGGGGTTGTTTTCTTCGCTTCAAAATTGTAATTCCAGCAAATTTTTAATTAAATTGTTGGTGCGGTGCGCGGTCGTCAACTCCTGTGGAGTTTCGCAGAACGCTTTATATGCGCGTTGTTCGTAATTTAAAATGCTTTGAGTGAGGTCATAACTTTGAAGTTAGCAGCTGGCTCACTCAATGTTGTGTTAGTGTTAATAATATGTATGTATGTGCAATATTGAAATGAAACATTTAAATGCATAAAGGATCAAATTTCCCACCGTGTCGTTGTCATTTACAGCATTTAAATTCATAGTTTCACAGTAATTTATATGGTATTACTGAAAGGGGTTTGTTGAAGTCACAGAAAATGTTTTGGAAGCAAAACTAATAATTTTCCAACTTTCAAAAATTACCGGGATAAATATAATATTTATGGTATAAAATGTTTAACTGAAGGTATAGAAGTCTAGAAAATCTGAATTCTGGTTTTCGTAGAATATACGCCAATTTCTGGTAAGTTAAATATTCGTATAATGAGTTAAATGCTGTTTAAGGTTAATTGAATAGCATGGAAGGTAGTGGTGCTCAGAAAAGCAGCTCTTACATTTATTTGTAAAACATATCGCTATTAAATATATCTAATAACATAACAGACTTCCTTTTTCCAGAGCTTAGCAAGTATCGAATCGAACAAACAACTGGTATAAATGAAATAGACTGGTATAATCTTTGAGAAGGTCGTAAAATACCATATAGCATTGAGCACCCTAAAAAACTATTTAGGAAATATAAAACGAAACAAATAGACACATTATTTACTCTTTTGATCCTTAATAATATATTTCGTCTCATAGTATAAATAAATTTTACAGCACAACATTCGGCTGGGTTATTGAACCAAACCCCTTTTTCCAAGAGCTTTTGTAATAAATAAGTAGCCTCCATAATCGTAATATTTTCGTTCGGAATTAGTAATTGAGCTTATTGCAAACGTAATTAATTATAATACATTATGTAAGTCTTTAGGTCTCTAATTTCAGAGATATCTACCTGTGTTCAGTCAATCTTCTGTGATAAATGCAGATAGGAGTCAAAGATGGATATTCAAAAAAAACAAAGTAAATAAAAATATGCGAGGTCTGTTCAAAAAATTAGGTTAATTTTATTTATTAATAAATTTGTACATTGTCCCCTTCAATATACTTGTGTACTGGAAGCAGTTCTGATATACATTTTTGGTATGCCCTTGAGCTCTCTCAGCGATTTCGAAGTCCATTGGGACGATTGGACTTTGATTTCGATATCTTAACCATATACCCACGATTCGTTACCAGTTATGACCCTAGATCTATCTCCCGATGACGTCTTTCCACAATTCCTCAGCGATGCTCATGCGAGGGTTTTTTTAAATCAAAATT
Source organism: Zeugodacus cucurbitae (assembly GCF_028554725.1). Taxonomy (NCBI): domain Eukaryota; kingdom Metazoa; phylum Arthropoda; class Insecta; order Diptera; family Tephritidae; genus Zeugodacus; species Zeugodacus cucurbitae. Next base: position 15,669,462 of record NC_071671.1, read on the forward strand.
CAGCAATTTTGAACGAACTTTACTGCCACACTGCAACTTCTCTAATAGTGATTCGACTATTCTCTATAACAATTTTCTTCGCTTTCTCAATATTTTGTTGATGTGCTGAGGCCTCCAGCACACGTAGCCCGCGAAATTTGAAAATACACACTATTTTTGTAACAGATCTCGTATGATTTGTGTCATGATTATTGCAATCTAAGATATGTTGAGGTGTAAATATCGGGCACTTCGATAAATTTATATAAATATAGAGATTTTCAGGAAGTATAAGCCAGTTTTTCATCGAAATAAGATGAAAAACATCTCGTTCATTAAAAAGCGTCATAAGCGACTAAGAAATTGGCATTTTCGTGATTTTCAAAGTTAAACCTCGTCGATGTTGAAGCAAAAGACAGGTGGTTCAAGACTTAATATCACTGAAGAAAACAAGAATGATGGATACATGCAAAATTATGACGAGAAAGCAACGCCCAAAGATTGCGAGCAGAGAAATGACGAATCGAAGAGAGTTAATATGACTATACTAGTTAGAAACAAAAACAGCTAATGGAAAAAAAAAAATTTTATGTATATTCAAAAAACCGTAGAAGGAAGAAGAAGAAATATAATTAATAAAACTGAGACAATTTAGCTTTCTAACAACAATAGCAAATCTTCACAATTCATAACAGAGCCTTTTCCAACTTCAATAGTAGAAGTCGCAAATAAACAAACTTACCAACCCCAAAACCGGGAATGACTCACTTTGTGGCAACCAAAAACAATGAAAAGAAAACAGCAAAAATTACGCGATTTTCTTTCCTATTTCCACTAGTTCATCGGTAGGAGTTTTACGGTTAAAACAGCAACTATTTCATTCTGCCGTTTTACAACTTAATGCCAACATTGGTTAGCTCATACCAGTGGCTTTCGTGTTATTCATGCGCTTTTCTCAGTTAACTCGGTAGCCAAGTTTTACTGTTATTATGCCAATTTTTTTTTGCTTTTTCTACCATTTTTATGAACGCATGAGGCGGGACAGTATTTTATGGCCAAGAGACTCGACAGCGCCACATGCGACTGCCGCCAACGGTAAACACACACACACACATTTAAAGGGCACGCTCATTTTTAACTTCCTCATTTCCCGTTATATACATAGCGGCAACCACAGCGACTGTCATAAATTTAAAACAAACACATAACATAACAAATATTATTTAATGTTTGCTCTTGTTGTTGGTAGTTGACTGCCGTCATATGGCGTCCGCCATTTTCTTTGGGCTCCAATTGCCGCCCGTTGGCTTAACGTCTGCTCTTGACTGTTGGATGCCCTTTCTTGCTGACTGATGACTCATGTAAATTGGCAATAAATGCGACAATTTTCTTTGGAGTTTTCTCTTGTTCTTCTTCTTCATCATCTTCGGCTGCTTTATGAGCGCTTTTTGCTCTTGAATGGCAAACAACAATATTTGTAATTAAATTTCCGTTTTATATTTTGTAGTAAATGTGGTTAACGGAAAACTTTATAGTGGGTAGGCGAATGTGTATAAAAATAAATCTCAGAGAATGGGGAAGTCAGGAAGTTAACTGAATTTTAAGTAAATGGAATGGTAATCAACTTTTAGGGGACATCGTGACTTTGTGTGTGTTGTAGAATTGGTAGAGTGTCTAAAATTAAATAAAATTTAGTGGTACGGGTTCAATGACCCTGAAAAAAATGGATTTTAAAAGCTACTTAAGCAAATGTAAATGTGTTTAATAATCGAAATTTTCAATTGAATTGCGCCTATAAGCAAACAATGATATTTTTAGCTTAAATACGCCTTATTTTTTGCTTGAAATTTGTTCCTTTTATAATCGTTTAGCCTATGCATTTTCAATTCTTAAAAGTTTTATGGAAATAAATTTTTTGTCACGATTATTCGAAGAAACAGTGCTTGGAACCAAAGAATAAACGCCACAGAGTCCGTAATTTTTTACCAGATTCTATTTAGATTTAATCTCTCAAGGCACTTTTACTGTTCCAAGTTATTCTAAACTGAACTTGAGAGTCTCATTTTCGCTCTTCTTTCGACTTGGTGGCTTTATACACCATTAATACCATGGAGCATTATCAAAAGCTCAATCCTGAGAGCCTGAGAGCAACTTTTTGAGTTCTTCGATATTGAAAACTCGACTTTTTTGCTGCTTAACTCAATATTGGTTAATGAAGTAGGAAAATCGGAATAAATCCAAAAACAACATAATCGATATAATTCCCTAATCCTCTGTAAAGATTATAGATCTTAGTAGAAAATGAAAGGATTTGCTGTATTGCCATTTTTGTTCTGCAGTAAAGTAAATATCCGTTAGATGGCGCTAAGATCTAGTTATTTCGAAGACACAAGAAAGACCTCACATCGACTTAGAAAGTTTGGCAGTTAATTTGAAGAATATTTAGTTCGAAAGGTCGTGCGACCTTGGTCGGTTCCAAATTAGGTTCAAAAAATAACTCAATCAAATATGCACCGATAAATTAAGTAGAAGAATAGATTCTGTGTACTATGTGCGGGAATATAAAAATAGCAGAAGAATTTTAGAAAAATAATAATCTCCATTTAGAGATTTATTTGGTATTAATCAGCATATGAAGTCTCACTCATACCCATAATCGATTCATACTCATTAATCATAAAGTAAATGGAAGAGGGATATCCTTTTAAATCTACAATTCAAGCTGTTCTTAGAATTATTAGGTTCTTTTGGAAGAGACTATCCTATTTTGATAATATATAATGAATTTATGCTGCAGCAAATTATGTACGGTAAAAAATCGTTGACGAAAGAATAAGGAGAATTAAAAGCGTCTGTTAGAGGCTAAGTATCGCTAATGAATAACTAACTTAGTATAACGAATAAGAATTAGCTAAATTAAAATATTTCCACTTTATTTTAATTTTCGATTCACTTGTAGACAAGTTGGTGACCATAGATCCGGCGGAGGTCTTTATAAGCTACTAATTTCATCTCATGTTAGAAACGAGATAGATTATTGTTAGAGAAGATAAATTATTTGTAATAGAACTAACCTCAAAAACTTATTTTTTCCCTAACAGTACTGAAAGCTGAGGTAAATTTTTCATCAGTTGAATTATCTATGCTCCTCACACTCTCACCGTTATCTGTAACATCGAATGATAGTGAACTTTTGATAATAATATTTTTGTAAGAAAGATGCTGAAGCAGAGATCTTGAGGTCATTTTATAAAGGCTTAAAACTGCTATTTCTAATTATAATACAAAAAATAATTTTTGAATCAATAACAAAACAAAACACTTTCTTCACTTTAATAAATACACTTCGATTATTACTATCACTTTCGAACAAATCGCAATGAAATTCTTTCACTTAGTTAAATGTGCCAACTAAACTAAAAAAAAGTGAATTTATCTTTTATCTGACATTTCTATTGTACGCGCATTCCGTTATTCAATATTTGAGAAGGCAACTTCAGCACAATCGAAGAAAGAACAATAGAGCATTCTTTCACTGATTAGAAAGCGGTTTTCAGCACAAAAGTTACAACAACACAACAAGTACACAAAGCGAAATTGTTCAGTAGACTGCAAGTGTGAGTGTATTTTGACATTTGTGTGTGCGAGGAAAGAAAGAGCCACACTCTTGTATGTCTTCATATAACACTCGGAGCATGCTAACAATATAGAATATAGAGTTGAGTATAGCGATAAAAGTGGTCGAAAGGCAAAAAGGAGGTGGTAAGACAACATAAGACATGCTCATATATATGTAAATACATACAAATATATATAGTTGTATCCATGTATGCTTGAGTATTGGTGTGAATAGTCAAATACAACTATATTATCATTCCAGTGCAGTAGCGCCAACGCGCCACTCTCATATTGTATAATGTCAATGGGAACACAGCAAAAACAATAGTTTTCAGCGCTAACAACCACCGGCAGTCGATGAAGAGCGATAAAACTACTGCCAAAGTGAGTGGCAAGTATTGTATATAAACACTAACGGTATTCGTAATGATATATGTATGTAGGTATATGTGTATGTGTCAAGATTTCGTATGACTCATGGTAGCGTAATGAAGGGAATCCCTTCAAGGCGCACACCCTCATCCATGAATACATTGCTTCGTAGTACAATATAAAATAGTAAATGACGGAATGCGATTTTCTTATGTGAAAAGAAAATTTTTAAAATAATTTATTGAAACGAAATTTTAGTAAAACACAGTTAAAGAAATATATATAATGACTTCAATGTAGCTCTTCTCTGCTCGTTATATTTAATCTATGTTTTCCTGTCAAAAATAGTTATGTGTTCGAATCGCTACCCGCAAGGTTTAGTGAGTTGTTTATATAGATATCTACATAATACACTTATGAGAATAAAAATGAAGAATAAACTCTTGGTATACAAAATTGCCTATTGAATATCTAAATTGTAAGCTCCAAATTTGCATATTGTGCTGATTTGTGTATATTAGCTGAAGATAGCGACTTACTAAACCTCAGAGAATACATGGATATTACAGAATTCAGAACAGAAATTGAATTGCTATGCATACCTCAATCAACTATATTTTCAGCTGAGCACTGAGTTTTTTCCCTCAGCGCTACCTCGTTATTGGACAGTTATTTAGAAATAAATCTTGCCATGCTATAAATGTGAGTTAGATTTATGATTGCCAATGTCAAACCATTTTATTCTGGAATGGGGCTTCAAAGGCTTTAATGAAATAAAACTTGTGTAAAAAATTTATATATTCTCAAAAAAATTTCTTCAAGAGGGATGAAAACCATTTTGATAAAAATGTTACAGTTAAAACTTCGTTACTAAAGCTTTGAAATGTTAAAGTTCGAATTTCACGCTTAAAACAGATAAGTCGAAATAATCGGAACGGACACGGAATGATTTGGACAAAACAGTTCTCATTTCATTTCAGGAAAAGTTTTATGCTGCTGCACAAAATAAATATAACAGTGTTACACCCCTATTGAGAGTGTCGATTGGCAGTAGATAATCGACTACTGAGCCATTATCAATACCTAAAACGCATATATATATATATATATATATATATATAAATCTAAATGGATCCACATTCTTACCTCATACAAGTTTAAACGCTATTCCTCTATGCTCGAAGACTACTTTGTCTCTAAAGTGTTCCCAAAATCTCAGAACAAATCCGCTTTTATGGAGCGGGTGTATAGTTTATACTTTGATAACAAAGGAATCTTCCTCAAATCTCATTTACAAAACCGACGTGACATAAAAACGACTATCAAAGAATTGACACATATCATGAAAAACAAGTTCAGTTTATAGAGGAACCTTGAAAGTAAAATTGGCCAGTGACTTTGGGTCGCAAAACAGTACACATATCATATTATATCCGCCAATTCTAACAAAATCTATGAGCTGTTCGAGAGATGGTTTAAAACTCTAAGATTCCTCTCGTAAAATGTTAATATGCTCTCCATAAATAAGAGCAGAGTCTTGACCAAACATCTAAAAGAGCCACAACAGCAAAGACAACTCAAATTTATATCTGAAATCTGGAAAGGTTTCTGGTTTCTATAATGAAGATAAACGATATGCAAAGTGCAGTGTTTATTATTGTAAATATTATATATATCTCAAAGCCAGTAATTTGTTATTTTTTAAGCGACATAGTTTCTCCATCATTATCACGTTTTCCTTGAAATAATATCACAAAATATAACTTAGAATTTTGTTATTCTTGATAATAAAACTTTACCTTTAAAACTTTTTATTCCTCTCCGTTATGCTGCTTCAAAACAGCATGCAAAATTAATCCAAGTGAGTAGCTGTTACAAATTTCATATTTTTTTGCACTTTTCCTTTAAAAACTTATTTCGTTTTTCAATTGAAATAATTTATGCTCGAAGTTTTCGTTTTTATGTTCGTAGTAGTTTAAACAGTTGCTTAATGCAGTCGTGCGTTTCACGAGCTAACCAAATTCACAGAGCTAAAAAATGTTAAAGAAAACAAATTAATATTTCTTGTACGAAAAAGAAATATTAGAAAACTATTGAAGTTTTTAAAAAATATTTTGCACATTTCACATATGAAAGTTCGAGTTTCGAAAATAACTTTCTATATTTTTGGAACTAATTCTTCTCGCGTTATGTAAAATATATAATATTTTCACATTTAGATGATGTTGTTGATGTCTATATTATATTAGACAAACTTTTATTACTTTTTATTGGCAATTTTTCAATTAAAAAATCACATTTTTCAAATTCAAATTCTTGTGTATTATATACAAACTTTTATTCATAATTTTTTTCACATATATGTAATCGCTTTTCACTTTGCGTCAACCGCAAGCACTGACCGTAAGCATGAAACCGTTACAAAGATTTGTCACTAAAACGCTCGTCAAATAACAAACTAACCGAAGCATAAGTACTCCTTTCGGTTTTGTTCGTAAGCGCTGATTGGAATATGACTTCGGCACAAAATCGGATTCAGTAAGCATTGGAAAGTGTATTAAAAAATCATGAGAGAAAATTATATGAGATAAACTAAACACGGAGAAAAATAGAGAGTGTTGAATGAGAGACAATTTCAATGTGAGAGAAAAAGTGAGAGAGTTGCAATCAAGCAGGAAAGCAAATTAGGGTAGTAAGTTTATAAAACGAGAGAGAGTACATTTGAGAGCGCGCACATAATACTCAAAACAAAAGAGTGTCAAGCTGCCAAAGCGAGTACACACTATAATCACAACACTTAAAACACTTTTGTATCACACCAAAAACACTGTTAAAAATGCGTGAAATGCGCAAAATATTTTTTCTTTTAGTTTATTTGGAACTTTTTATTTTAAATATTAAAATATTTTTTTTTAGGTTATAAATATATTTATTGTTATTAATGTTAGGTTGATTTAAAGTATGTATTTTTTGACATTAGTTGACGTGTAACAAGGTGAGCGCATGCATATTTCGATGTACCAGATGAGCGACGGAAAAATCAAACGAATAAATTATAATGTAAAAACGAAAGTAAATTTGAAAGAAAAAATTTTAATTATCCAATGAATGTCTTCATCTATGACGACAGCCTATGAGCCTAGGAACATTAACAGCTTAAAAAAGATAAATAAATTCTTGATCTTGAGAGGATTCTTAGAGTACACTATTGGATTACAAGAGGAAGAGTTCTTCAATTAAGGCTTGAAAGCCAAATAGTAGCGGTACAATGACATTGCTTTATTCTGATTTCAATTATAATACATTCACAAGTCCGTTTAAATAAATTAAAATTGTGACCTCGTGTCTCAGCCTCCCTCAATGGTCTTTAACACGCTAAGCTGTCAAGGACCAACAAATAAAATCTGTCACGTATTTTATAAGGTTTGTTATAACAAGTAATATAACTGTGCTCCTACGAGCCTAATATATTGACATTTACGGTATTTTGCACACTGAAAACTATATAAAAGTCATTAAATTTAAAATAATGTAGCATACCTTTAGGCGCATAGTCTAAATAAACCATAATTTTATTATGACACACAATGGCATAGTATTTTGAACATTTCTACATTTACTACAAAGCGATTACTGAAAAATGATTTTTTATTTTTCATACCTCCTATGTATGTGTGTCTACGTAGACACGTGTGTATATGTAGCTCAACTTTGTTTGCATTGTCATGACCTTTACTAATAAATTTTCATTCTGGTAGTTTATATGTGCAGTTGCTTGGAGTGTAAGTTAATGGCGTACCAAATAAGAGAGGATAGTGAGTGTGGGCGCCTAAAAGTAGGCAATGAATTTTGACTCAATTGTATTTGAGCCGTAAGTTAATGTATTGAGGTGAGGAAAATATTGTGTTCCAAAGTGAGTAACTAATTTTTGTTTAAATTGAGCATGCGAACGCCTAAAATTATGCAGAGTATTTGGAATGTGTGTGGAGCAGCTGAAAATTACACAAAGTATGTGTACTAGAGTATATAACAAATATATATATTTTCAGACTATTTGAGTTTTTCTTTTTTTCTAAGTCGTGTAAAATTGTGGAAAATTACTATATGCGCGCCTAGAGGTATGCAAAGTATTTTTTTTATAATATGTATAAAAACTTGAAGGCTTTTAATTTCGTTGAAAGAAAGTATTAGAACGTATTATGTGAATAAGTAGACACTCAGCTGCTGAGAAAATTTATTTTAGTTGTTAAGCGCCTGTATGTATGCAAGGAAATTTTCATTTCTAGCTACAAATACATACAAATGTAGTTATTTCAAACTGAAAAGTGACTATTTGTATTCAAAATAAATTTTTTTCAAGCAATTGAGAATAAATAAAACATTTTTCAATAAAAATCAAAAATTAAAATGAAAACATCAAAATAATATGAAAAACTAATATGTATATGAAAAGTTTCGATTTGCAAAATGATGACTAATTTTCATAAGTACAAATTTGGACTATTTCATTTTCGCTTTTACCAATTGCCAAACTGAAGACAACAAGTATTATACGTAAAAACTTAATAGAAACAATTTTGCGCAGGTCACTTTTAGGCGTTTTTGTGTAATTTTTTCAGTATATTTTGCATTTATTGTTTTATCCAGCTATTCTTGTTGTTGTTGTTGCACATTATCGAAATGTAAAATTTCCAAAAGCGATTCCTTGGTCGCTGTCGCAGTCAATATTAGAAATACCAGTATCGATGTTAGAAATAGCGAGAATAGCAGTAAATAGCCAAAGGCGCACATTGAAGTGTTGCGGGAGGGGCGAAGCAGTTATTTTGTGTGCAGGGCATGGCCAACGCACGCACCAGTCACACGCACACGCACAAACGCTACGGCAACTATAGAAAAGCAGCACAGTCAGCCCGTCAACCAGCCAGTAAAGGCCAACATACACAGTATAGATGGATGAAAATTTTTCAGCTGTTGGTATAACAGTTATTCAGAATACACATTTTTTTCAAGCACACACAGTCACCAGCGTTTAATTACGTTTTTAACACTTTTAAATACTTCAAATAAATATTTCTTCTCACTTTTTCTTGTATTTCGCTTGTATTTTTTTGTATTCAGCGCTTTCTTTTCTTGCTTTTCTGGTGTGAATTTAAAAATTTCTGTACAAAATCGATAGTAGCGAGCACTTTTGTTCAGTCTGCGCGTGAACGTAACAAACCAACCTGACACGAGCTGCGAGTAACCGAGTACTACGACGCTTAAGGGTAAGCCAGACGTTAGTAACCTGAAACTCGTTGCTCGCATGAGTCAAACAGCAACGACGATGATGGCAACAACAACGTTGATTACGATGACGACGTTATCGACTGTTGTTGGGGGTGATGGGAGTTCACGAAGGCAATAGTGGTATACAGTGGAGCAAATTGTAATGGAGAAACAAAGTATTAAATTTTAGTAAAAGTTCAACCAAAATTTTAAATTTTCAAAGTTCGAATTTCGAAAATTGAAAATTTTTAAATTTCAAAATGTTGGAAAATAGCATAAAAGTGATGTCTTAAACTTATATCCCTTCGATCTCGACATTTTTAAAGTTCGAATTTCGAAAATTGAAAATTTCTAAATTTCAAAGTGTTGGAAAATAGCACAAGCGAAGTCTTAAAACAAGCCTATATATCCTTTCGATCTCGAAATTATTAAAGTTCGAATTTCGAAATTTCTCTTATACCCCTTAGATCTCGAAATATACATTTTGAAACTAATTCGTTCAAAACTCTTAAAAATTTCGAATTTTTTTGCTTATAATCCATTATATCAACCGCAGTTAGTGAGCCTATGACCCCAGATCGCCAGTTGGTTGCCAAGCTGTTTATTAGATTATACTCAATATTACATAATGTTGGTTTCAAGATCTGCTTTGATCACAATTTTCAAATTTTTTTTAGGCTAAAATGTGTGAGATTGTTACGAGTCTTTTGACTTTGTGGTATAGTACCCAAAATCTGTAATGAGTTGAGAGTCTATTTGTAAATATTTTATACTAGTTATACTAGAATATTTTGTAATCTTCTTCTTTTTTAAACATGTTTTAGGGTTTCTAAAGTTCTGGAACACTGTGCAAACGTGCTATCATACCGTCATAAATCAAAATAAAAAACTTAAAAAAAAGAAACGAAAAGAGCTCTTCGTCTGACGCATGCGCCTTTTGGGAATTGAACTTACGCTCTTCAAATAAGTATTACATTACCAACTAATGAGAGTGTGGGAAAAGTGAGTATGCCAACTTAAATTATTCATAAGCACTTACAAAAACTCTACTCAAAGGAGACGAGGCATTCGAAAAAAGGGAAAAGAAGGAGTAAATTATTGTATATTAAAAACTATATATTAGTTAAATGAATAGCAAATCATGATAAATTATGTAAAATCTAAACTTGAAATTTCAAAAAATTTTTGGTTTGTAAAAGTTCTAACAACATTCTTCAAGTAAAGAGTTTTAAAATTGTAATATTTTGTAAACAAATTCGAAATATGTTGTTTTCCAAAACTTAAATAAAAAACATAAATTATTAAATATAACACTTTTTTCGAAATTTATATTTTGGATTTCGAAAATTTTAGATTTCAAAATTTTTAGAACGAAAAGAAAATAAATTGCTATAAGTTTTCAAAATTTTCAGAATATTAATATTTAAATTTAAATACTAATATTTGGATAAAAATCTTCCTAAAATGTATGTAAAATTATATTTGAGTGATAATAATTTTCGAAAATTTAATATTTCGAATTTCAATTTTTTTTTTTAAATTAATTACTTAAAATAATACATATCAAAAATTTGCATACAAATGTTTTTTTTAACAAAACGAATTATAGAAATATTCGAATAAATATTTTTTGAAATTTTTTTCGAATTTCGAGGCCAAATTTTTTTCAACTAATTACTTTAAAAATGTCTAGTTCTTAATTATAACTACACTACAATTTCAAAAATTTTATATTTCGAATTTCGAAAATTTTCGAAATTTTTGTTTTTAAAAAATTTACTAACAAATGCAATTTTTAAACACAACGAGGTTTAGAAATTTTCGAATAAAAATTTAGAACATATTTTTAAGAAATTATTTCGAAATATGAAAATTTTTTAAAGGAGTAAATATATGAATTTAGTGTTGAATAAAAATAACTTCACAACATTTTTGAAAATTTAATATTTCGAATTTCGAAACATTTTTTTTTTTTGGTTTTTAATTTACTAACAAATGTGTTTTTTTATACAAAACGAATTATAAGTTCGAATAAATATTTTTGACTATTTTTCTACAAATTGTTTCGAAAATACTTTTAGGTAGTAAAGGAATATTTTAATATTTGATTAAAACAAAAAAATCTTTTAATTTTTTACAAAAAAAATTAAAAAATAAATCCCACCCTTTCACTTTTAAAACATTTATCATGTCACATAAACGCTTTTAATGCTTAATGTTGCTTGTCAACTTAGCACTAAAACACAAACAACAACAACCATTGCATTAAATTATATCAATAAAATTCAATATATTTTGGCAGCTGTTGTGGTTGCCAGCAACAACTACTGTTTGAATGCTTGAAAATGTCCTTTAATATTGCTGCCAAAAGCAATCATTTTCACTCACACACACATACAAGCACACGTGTGGGCGCCTATAAATATGCGAGATGTTTTAGTTTATCAACAGCACTCGGCTGTCAGCGCCTATGGCCATCATTTGTCGCACTACACTACGCGTCATCTGACTCGTCATCAACATCACTGTCAGCAACAACAGGAACAACAGCAACAATAGCAATAATCATTTTTGTGTTTCTATCAAATGTGTGTGTGTGTGTTTGAACAACACTTAGCGCTGTGCGCTATCAAACTGGCTGACGTAAAATGAAATTTTTATTGATTTCGATATTTGTATGCGTGTGTGTCTCTGTGTCTGTGTGGGTTGGTAATTGGCGCTGCTGCTTATGTGAATGTGTGTGTATGAGTGGCGCTTCAATGAGTTTTCTCTTGATTTCATCGGCTATGACAAGCCATTTTGCCATTTTTCGCCTCAAGAAATAGACACTGAGTCGGCGTAACTTTTCATTCCCCCGACTTTGTCGATTCCTGCTCATTCTTTAAATTTCCGCAACACTTCTCAACTTTGTTATTTTCATATTTCGCTAGTTTTTATGCGCAAATATTTGTGAGTATATAATTTGCTGTTTGTATTTCGTCACCTGAAATGCAAAATAACGTAACATCACTTTTCGTAAGTTTACAGGAGAAGCAAAAAACCGTATAAAAAGAAAACCACTTGCGATATTGAAACAAAATTTTCAAATCTGAATTAACATAACACTATAAGTATATTTTAGGAAAAAAATAAAAAAAAAATTCTGCTAATTTTATAGTAGGTGTCTTACGTTATTTTGAATTTTCATTTCTGAATCAAAATAACGTATGATCAATCTAAATTTGTATAAAAATTTAAAATTGGAATATTAATACTTTTTTTTTATTTTAAATAAAAACAGGTGCAAGTTTTCCATATTTCATGTTATTTTTATTATTAATATGTACATAAGTACTAAAAAAAATTAAAATATTTCAAGGCAAAATGAGAACAATGTTTAATAATTGTTTATTAAACAATTAATTATTCAAAAGGTATATTATCATAAAAGTAATGACAGTCTGCTGGAATCAAAGCCTTTAGGTCCTGCAGATGTTGCCATTTCTTCTTGGATATCGTTAACCTTTGCGGGTGCAAAAGATTAGGCTGCTGAATTTCAAAATTTCTGGTAGTCCTTTTTGGAAGAAGCTGATACTCGTCCTTAAAACAGGTTTTGTAATATATGGATCCCGTTGTATCATATGCCAAAGCACGAATCATATTTACTGTAGGATCTCCAACTTTATTACCTGAGAGAACAAATATATAATAAAATAAAATAATTTACTTATTTTAAAAATCCATAAATATTTTAAATAAGTAAATAAAAATAGAATAGAAAGCTGAGCATAAAACTTGTCAAAGTTTTGTGCATGTACGTATGTAAATAGATGTAAAATTGTTTACCTGGTCGAATAGATGAATACCGCTTTGGAAGATTTTCATAATCCAGGAAATAACTGTGTTGTAGGTGATGAACCACTAGTGGATATGGATTTTTTCGTGCGTCTTTCATTAGTTGAACTAGTTGGGAGGGCAAATTAATTTGTTTATTATTCATTTTGCGTTGTATTAATGAGTGAGTAGAGTCACATTCCATTTGTGTATGCCCTACGACTAAATACTTATGCTCAATGGTAATGTGGTTTACTACACAAAACGATATTAAGGCATTGGATAATACTGCATTCCGATTTTGATAAAAGCAACCATCAGAATATATAATAAAGTGATGGATGTTTGGGGTATTAAGTATTTCTTTCTTTATGTGCTTTATTACAATTGTTGCGAAAGTCGAAGCAACAAGACTGCCTTCAGTTTCATCCCAGACATAGTTGTCAGATTTATGAGTAATAACGATATATATAGTAAAATTATGAACTTGAAGTTTCATTTTGTAATAAGATGCATTTGCCTTTGACTGCGGAATAAGCTTTACCGCTTGCATGTCCATACATAATAAAGAGCATAAGCCCGCTTTAGCACTTTCAATGTCATTATTTTTTTCTTCTCTCATTTCCCTTATATCTTTTCTGTGGACATCATATTGTTCCACTGAGATATTTTTTGATTCGAAAGATATGCAAGTGTTACACATATCATTTCTTGGTTTAAAAATCGATAAATTATTTGTATTTAAAAATTTCATAAAATTTGGGAAGGATATAGGAGCGATATCATTTGCATTATGCGATTTACAGTCTCGAGAATAAACTTCATACACATTTGCATACGATTTAAATTCTGATTGAAAATACAATTTATTTGTATACTGACGTCGGTAATGGGATTCTAGTTTCGGAATGTCTTCCAACCATTTAATTAAATAATTTAATCTATCTTGATAGGTTTTTTCCCGTATTGTGTTTCTTCGATTTTCCACTTGCAAATTTTTTTTTTATTTTCAGGACCCAATTGAGTGCTATAAAGTTCACTGGAACTCAACCAACTTCTTACCATAGTTTCCGAAATACCAAGGGTTGACAAAAACATTTTACTGCACACTTGATGACGTACTCTTTTATGATGCAAAAAATAGGATTTTGAATATGAACGTCGGGAATTTTCCACATAAATCCGCTTTTTAGCATGAACTTCAATACTGCTAGTTACATAAACTTTCTTTTGGTCCCATGACATTTGCCAAAAATTTTCAAATATCTCCTTCCGCACATTTTCTGAATAAAGAGAACAATGCCGAGTTGAACTTTGTACACAATAATTAGATGTGCATGCTGCTTTTATTTCTCGTGGTTTCCTTTCGCAAATATTTCCTTTTGATAAGCCGTCATATTGTTTACCATACATTCGATTTTTTATATTTTCTTCCCTTTTGTTAATTTTTTTACAACCTTGCACATTTTCTTTATTATTTTCAGCATCTTTAATTATGGAACACATCTTATTATTTCACAACACTTTTCTTGTTTTACCTGTTTTATAACTTTCAGTATAAAAACGATTTAAATTATATCACCAAAGCACATTAAACATAACTAATAGAAACAAACATAACAATAAATCAAGGCTAACTCCGTTATAAAAAAAAAAAAAAATACTCTGTTATTTTTACATTAGTGATGATACGTTATTTTGTTTAAGGAAAGCATGCACTTGTTGATACGTTTTTTTTTGAATTTTTAATATAACTTGGGTATTTTGGGTCGCAGAAGCCTAAAATTGTTGACACTTATGTAATATGATGTGTTGAATCGTAATTAATAAAAAACCCAATTTCGAATTTTTTGATGATACGTTATTTTGCATTTCAGGTGACGATTTGCTCGTCTTCCATCATCATCTTTTAATGCTTTGTCATGGCAAATATTTTTATTGGTCTACTGACATTGAGGTTATGTTTGCTCCCACGACACATATGGCGCTAGTTTGCCAAACTTGTTCAGTCAAGCAAATTGCCGTATAAAAGAGTATTAAGTTAATGTTTTCCCACTCCTCCTTAGCATACAATTTGAAAGTTTTGTACGCAAATCTGTGTAGATTTCGTTAATACGCGTGGCATTTACAACCAAAGTTTGGCGACATAAAAGTTCATAATATGCGATATTTGTTCTATAACAGGAAATATCATTATATTGGTACTAAAAAGTTATCCAAACCTCTAGGTGAGCATATTTTTCATTATTTCTTTACGTGACCTT